>NC_048238.1:2939263-3075053 GCF_002007445.2 Ailuropoda melanoleuca | reverse complement strand
GTATGTCTTCATTGGAAAAGTGTCTGTTCATATATTCTGCCCATTTTTTGATTTGTTTATTTGTTTCTCATATACTGAGTTTGAGAAGTTCTTTGTAGATCTTGGATACCAGTCACTTCTGTAGTGTCCTTTACAGATGATTTCTTGACAGTCGCTGGGCAGGGTGGAGGGGGCAGCAGGGGACCACTCTGGGGTCTTGTTGAACTTTCATCAATGAAAGTGAGGGCGTTAGCACAGCTGGGTGGTAATGGTGTTCCTCATGACTGCTGTCTAGTTTCTGCAAACACTTTCAAGTACACCCCTCATGATCTGCTTACGTTTGCATCTATCTCGTGAGAGATGATGAATAGTCAAGGAGCATCACAAGGTTTGGAAGTTTGGAGACTTCTACTCAGACACTAAATGTGGGTATGCTTGGGGCACATGGTGTTGAGCTCACATTTGGACATTTCACGTGTGAGAAATACATTGGATGTTCTTATCAACCACTTGGCTCACGTGTCAAACACCCGGTATCAGCAGTGGTTTGCTTGACTCAATCTTTATTTTGATCTCATGGCCACGCAAGCTGTGCATGTCTTGTCATTGTAGGGCACAAGCTGAGGAATAGCTCTTGATGTGGCATGTGTCCGTTCCCATGGCAGAGGGAAAGAACAGGAGTCAGCCGTGATGTCCAAAATCTTGTTTAAAATTTCTTCTCAGGGGTGGTACTAGGTATGCCTGCTGCAGAACATCTCCTGTGGTAACAACGTGACACTATCCGTGGCATTTAGCCATGGGAGGTCCTTGAAATGTGGGTACACCCTGGTCAGTCATGGGGAAACTTTTCTTTACATTTTGTCTCACCTACACTCCTTACATAAGCGTTATAGGCATTGGAGTGAATTCAGGAAAGATTTGAAAAGGAGAAATAGTCCATGGGTTGACTCGCTTGAAAAATTTTGCAAGAAGAAAGCTGAAAACATGGCGTATTTAGACAGAAACATATACTAAATAAACTGTTTTCTTTTTGTTTTTTTGTTTTTTTTTTAGTTAGGAGCATGTCAAAATCAGTAACACAAGAGAAACACATAACTCAGGAGACTGAAATAATCAAATATAGCAGGAACATATTTTGTAGAGCACACCCTTATTTTTGCAAACCTAAAATCCTTAAATCAACAGTAAACAATGGGTGGTGATATTTAAGCTAAAACCTCAAGTTGAGCAGAAGTCAACTAGGTAAATGTCACTGGTATAGGGCTAATAGATTGTCTGGAAGGAGGGGAGGCTAAAGGGTTGACCAGTTGTACATATAACAGATTACTCTGGTAATATATTGGCTTCAATGCAATTGTTGACTTCAAACTTATAAGAGGATTTTTCTCCTGTGGAACTCAGAGAAAGTGCATAATCTCCCATTTCAGCAACAAACATTCCCATTTATCTACAAAATGTATATTTAGGCCCCATTTGGTTGCCCTGATCCCAGTAAGAGTAGAATGTTTGGTGTTATTTGAGCATATTCAAAACAAACCTCTCTACACAGCAAGATGCAAACATGTAGATTGAAATTACCTTTGAAAACAAGACACTGGGGCTGAGTTTGTTTGTCAAGTGGAAAAAAATAACCTCCAGTCCCATAAAACTGCTGTTTTGTGTTGGGTGTTAGGATCAACCAAGCACGTCTCGCAATGGCTCAGGAAGCCCTAATATTAAGTTTCCACATAGTTGGAAAAATCCTTTGAACATCTCCATCCCTTGTGTGCATATACACGAACATAAGGGTCCATAACTCTGGGGGCAGATGGCCAGAGTCGGAACAACAGTCCGTAAACACAACATGGTGATAGCTTGCCCCCCTTCCTCATTTCCTGAGTTCTCCTGCAAACTCTAGATTAGAATGAATATGAAAATATTCAGAGCAAGAACCTCACCAGTACCGAGAATTCCCAGTAAGACACAGCTGCTTTAAATCTCGCTCCTGAGGCAAGGTGTTCTATTCAAAGGAATTGGCTTCCCAAACTTCATTCAATAAATCGTCCTCCACTTTTAAGACTTCTTTACGAACTCACTAAATGCTTGTTTGGGCTTATTCTTATGGTTCCTTAAAAAAAAAGTTTTAAGCCTCTTTTTTTATTGTGATTCAAATAGCTTCTCAAATCCTCTTTCCTTCAGAAGTCAAAAATGGACAAATTTCTATTTCCCTCTTTCGTTCTATTGGAAATTGCATTTTTGGTGATTGTCTTCATTGCATCAAACACTCTTGAATATTGTGCATACATCTTTTTTTTTTAATGAAACTCTCTGCGTATGAAAATTTCCTATAAAACATTCCTTATGAAATGTAGTTCAATAAAAGACTGTTTATTTTTACTTTGCTTTCATGGGTGTTTATGGTTATAAAAAGGAATAGAATGACAAGGTCTCACTTGAAATGCATTTCCGTGTACTGCTGGTAGAGAGGACACTATTATATAGAAATTCAATAAACCTGCCCAAATCATCACTATCTTAAATATTAAATTCCAGGAATCAGGGACTGTGTTCAGTTTTCTTTGAATAGCAGACGTTCTTATAATTTAAAGGTTAGCTCCATATGTAAAATACAAATATGTTCAAATTGTAAGTCTGTTTTAGCCATTTTGTTGGCATTCCACTTACAATATATTTTTAGTGACAGGTAGCAAATGGCCAGGACCGTTGTTTCAAATGAGGGAGCAATTAGTTGAACACGGTTGTTTATTTCCTGAAAGGGAGATAGAAAAAAAATTATTATTAAAATAGATATTCCAGAGATTTCTCCTCATACTTTACATAAAACAAACCACAAAAAGGATTTCCAGACTTCTCCATAATGTGTTCATGGAAAGGTTTGGCCCAGCCGAAGCACAAAGGGCGTAGAGATATGGAAAAGGCGTAACTTTTGTAGACTGCACAGTACTTTCCAGAGCACTTCTGTAGGAAGGCATCGCCTGGACACAAGGACTCCAAACAGACCAAGCATCACGATGCAGACAAATCTCGAGACATGCATTAGCACTTGCAAAATTCCGGAGTCTTCCCAGAGACAGCTGGTCACCCAGCATCCTCTGCCTTCGGAGGTCTGACTGGGGTCCCCCACATTCCTCGGCCATCCTTCCCTTACCCCTCTCTGCCTGCCCCATATGTCATCCTTCATCCAACATTGCAAGACCCCTGCATTGCAGCCACTGTGGTGGATTCCTTCAGTGACAGCCCGGGGGTTTGCCCAGTGGACCTGTCTTCTGTTCCTGCATCTGCAAACCATTCCCAGTGACGTGTCCTGATGCTCCCTCTAAATGTGCATGGGCCTTTCTTTCTGGAGTGGGCTCCCGTTGTTCAAGACTCGTTCACTAACCACAGCTGCTCTCTCTGCTTCCTAGGATCCAACCACTCAATGACACCTGACATATTAAACACGTATTTACTTGTTTGCCTGCCTGCCTCCCACCCCTCCAAGGAGAGGGTCATCTAAGCTTTCCCAACACCGTCTGCCCCCATGCCTATCAATCGACACGTGTTGTTCTATCTGGCTGCTTGCCACGTTTCTGTGTGCAGCTGTGGTTTTCAGAGAGGCCCCCCGCCATGTCCCCATGCTCTCCTTGCATTCTCACAGTGTATCCACACAGGCTTGCTGCTCTGCACGTGGCCATCTGGACATGGGAAGCCTCTCCTTCCCTGGGTCCCGTAAGTGGACAACTCCTGTTGGCTTCTCAAGAGGGTCTCAGGTGAACTTGTGGGTTACCAAGAACAAACACGCATAATTAATTTGTCCTTCCGTCGTATATTTTAAACCTTCGTCCTGCCTATTCATCATGAACTCTGTTCTTTGCCCTTGTTCCCTTAGCATCTGTTTTACCTCAATTAAAATTAGCAATGATGTCCTAGGCCCCAGGCTTCTCCCTAAGGAGAGCACAAAGCCCTTAAATAATGATTCTGAAAATCCCGCACATTCTCTATTGATTTATTTCAGTGATTTATTACTTCATGTGTTTAGTGCTTCCTTCATCTTATGCTGGGTTTAATTTGTCCTCTTTTTTCCTAGCTTCATAGAGAGGATATTGATTTTAATCCTTATAAAAAATCTAATACGTGCCTAAAGCTGTAAATATCCCTCTAACGACCCCGTTAGCTGCATCCCTCACATTTTAAATAGGGTTTTTAACGCTTCCTAGACTTTCTTCTGTGACCCAGGGGCTGTGCAGAAATAGTTGGCTTGAACTGTCGAATATGCAGGGATTTCCCAGATAATTGTTTTCATTGATTTTTAACTTAATTCTCTTCTGATCAGAGAACATACTTGATGGGATGTCAGTGTTTTAAAATGTCCCATTATTTATTTTATGGACCAGCAGATGGTCTGTCTTTGTGGATACTCACGAGCAGCTGAAGACAATGGTGGTGTGTTCCATGGCTCTTGGGTGAGTAAAGGTCAATCTTTCCAACTGTGTGACGGGGCTGCTCACGCCATGCCTACCTTTATTTACACTCTGTCTCTTTGTTCTATCAGTTATTTACTAGTTTATCAGTTATCTACACTCCGTCTACAGTTCTATCAGCTCACAAGGACGTTTGCACACTGAGTCTGCCCTTAAGGATTCACCCATTGTTGACTTTAGAGCACGTTCTCTTTTGAATCTCTGTTATTATGTGCATACATGTTTAATACTTTTCTGTTGTCTTGATGATGGGACCCATTTATCATTAGGAAATGTCCTTTCTTTTGCCCATATTTATATATTCCTGAAATCCACTCTGTCTGCTCTTCACATAACTAGCCGAGCTTTCTTAGGACTGGGGCTTGTGTAGTAAATCTTGGCGATTCATTAATTTTGAACGTGTGGCATTCTTATAATTAATATGCATTTCTTACAACAGCATGATGGTGGATTTTCATTGTCATCCAGCTCCTGTATTACAAAGATGGGATTCATATGTCTAGGTCATTTCTATTTTTAATTTGTTGAGGTGTAACCTACATGGTGAACAGCATCCATGTACCGTGTACAGTTCAGGGAATTTGGGGAAATAGACACATCCGCATAACCCAATGCTTTCCACGATCAAAGCAGAGAATGCCCCCATAACCCTCCTACTCCTTTCCAGTCAAATCCTGCTTCCGTAAGAAGCCCTAGGCAACCAACAGTAGGTTTGCTGTTGCCGTAAATTTGATTGCACATTTTTCGAAATGCCAGGTATAGGAAATAAGACAGCACGTTCTCTTCTGTCTTTGTCTTTTTGGCTCAGCGTATAGTTCTGAGAGCCCTCCGTGGAAATGTGTCAATAATTTCTGAACGTAAGTCCCTTCATAATTGTCTTCATAAATCACATTTTTGTCTGGCCCCAATTTGTTGCATGGCCAAGTTCCTTCCAGCTGAAGCAGCCTTGAATATACTTGAAAAATATTTGTGTGTCTTTTGCTTTCTACTCCTCTTGAATGAGTACCTAGGAGAGGGATTGCTGACATACATGGTAAGATATTTTTAAATAGACTTTATATATTTTTTTAAAGATTTTATTTATTTATTCGACAGAGAGAGAGACAGCCAGCGAGGGAGGGAACACAAGCAGGGGGAGTGGGAGAGGAAGAAGCAGGCTCCCAGCGGAGGAGCCTGACGTGGGGCTCGATCCCATAACGCCAGGATCATGCCCTGAGCCGAAGGCAGACGCTTAACCACTGTGCCACCCAGGCGCCCCTAAATAGACTTTACTTTTTAAAACACTTTTAGGGTCACAGTAAAACTGAGAAGGTACAGAAATTTCAAGTTCTGGGGCTTGGGTGGCTCAGTCGGTTACGTAGCTGCCTTTGACTCAGGTCATGATCTCAGACTCCCAGGATGGAGCCCCACATCAGGCTCCCCACTAGGCAGGGAGTCTGCTTCTCCCTCTGACCCTCCTCCCTCTCATGCTCTTTTCCTCTCTCTCAAATAAATAAATAAACTATTAAAAAAAGAAAAAGAAATTTCGGATCCTGTCTGTTTTCAGACCACCACCAACGGAAAACCAAACCGCACCATCCACAGCACAATTTGTCCCAGCACCTACTTGCGCCTTAACCCTCTCCTTCCTTTTCTTGGCAGGTGGTCCTCAGCTGCCTGCGTCTCATGTAGCAATTTGCCCACCCCCTTACACCCCGAGCCCACTTAAGAATGTTCTTCTTGGGGTGCCTGGGTGACTCAGTCAGTTGGGCCTCTGACTCTTGATTTCAGCTCAGGTCATGAGCTCAGGGTTGTGAGATCAAGCCCCATGTAGGGTTGCATGTTGGGTGTGGAGTTGCTTAAGATTCTCTGTCTCTCTCTCCCTCTGCCCTTCCCCACTTCCTCACGGTGTGTGCATACTCTCTCCCTTAAAAAAAAATAATATTCTTCTTTACCTCACAGGTATATTTTCTCCTGTCAAAATCACCGACTCTTGCCTTTAGCACGTTGATTTAAAACCTTGTTTTGTCGTGTTTGGTCGCTCAAAAACTACAGATGTACTGTGAATTATTTTGCAAGGTATACAGCTACTCTCACCGCCTTGCCTTTGCCCGTGTGTTTGTCCTTGTGTTCACACGTATGTCCTGGTGCCCATTGGCTTCTCAAGTTATTAGAAACTATGTTAGTGAGATTTGCTATCTCCAGCTATCTTGGCGAGGAGCACGCTGCACCCTTTGCCCAAAGAACCACCCATCCTTCCCTGGTTACTGGATGTCCTTCTTAATGCATTGGGTCAACTGTAATCTCTCTCAGAAATAATCCCTTACACTTTATTCTCCCTTATGTAGACCTCTGTGTGTATGCATCCAGCACAAAAATATATCAGGATTTTAATGAAATAAGTATTTTACTTGAGCATGTGGTTACAGTCCTTGAGGGCAGAAACCCCAAACCTAGTAGATTTCTTACTTGAGAACCTAAAATAAGACATTATATAAATGCCCACATTTTATTGATCATTGAAATGATAATGGCTGAGGGGCGCCTGGGTAGCGCAGTCGTTAGGCGTCTGCCTTCGGCTCAGGGCGTGATCCCGGCGTTCTGGGATCGAGCCCCACATCAGGCTTCTCCACTGGGAGCCTGCTTCTTCCTCTCCCACTCCCCCTGCTTGTGTTCCCTCTCTCACTGGCTCTCTGTCAAATAAATAAATTAAATCTTAAAAAAAAAAATAAAGAAATGATAATGGCTGAATGAGTGACAGAGATATTTATGTGCTGTATTTGTCAACGAAAACAAAACTGTACAGTACACTTAGAGCAGTCCAGAATCAGGAGCACGAAGTAGGGAACATCTAATTACCATTGCAAAAGACTTGGATGCAACAGCAGCTCAGTAAACCACACTGATAATCTGGGAGGCTCACAATGTGATTTAATCTAGGTTGTTCATATGAAAGTGAAGTTTACCCAATGGATAACTCAACCCTGCAAACTATCTCTACCTTTTTATTTATTCTGCTCTTAATTTACACTGAAAACAATGTTGACAACTCTGTGTAAGCAGGACATTTTCAGATATCCTGGTACCTTTGGCCGCTGAATCATAACTTCATTGGGTTTCGTAATAAGGATCGTGTAGACGTTACCAAGCTGGATAGCTCTGGGCACTTTAGGGAGATCATCACGGTAGCAGGATAAACAGAAAAGAGGCAAACATTATGACAAATAATAATGGGACCTAATGTCAGAAGTCTGAAGGAAGTGTTGCACTCTCCCCTGTAGAATATAACTCTTCACAGCAGCATTTGAGCTCATACAGGCAGAAAAAGGGTCAAAGGTTCTTACAGACAATACATTTTATATATACTGTTTTCTGTACCAATCCACCATCTTCAGTAGAGAAGTTCTGCCCATGAAAGAAGGAAACAGAGTCAAAGTACAATAGCTCAAGAAAGAGACAGAAAAAATATAGCAGAATATGGACCATAAGTGGGTGGCAATCAGTAATGAAAAGCAAAAGTCACGGAATGGGAGATGAAATTAAGGAAACACAAGAAAGACTAGATCCTGCGAGGAAAACATGAAAATAAGTTCAATTAAATATAAACAGAAAGGCATTAAGAAGGGTTGGAGAGGCTATTTCTAAAAGACTTGGAGGTCAGGAAACAGAAAACCAAAACCATACTCCATATTGGATGTTACAGATAAAATTCAAAACTACGTGTCTGAGAACACAACACCTAACATCACTGTTTGAAGAGTCTCGTGTCATGTCAGGGGTACTTAACCAGTCATACATTAGAAAATATATTGAACACGGTACAAAATATCCTTGGCAAAAATACTAGGCTGAGCAATAAGGATTGAGATTTAGACTGGCCTCAGTTTCTGTGTAGTGATATTGGTGCCTATCAGAATAGGTAACACAAAATACAAGTAAGATAGTGGGAACCAAATGCTTTTTACATCAAGCCCTGCTGTGTCTTGAGTGTCAAGATAATTGTAAAATTATTTTCAGTTAAGAAAAACTGACGACGTAATGTAACCATGAATATGTCTTATGGCACTTCCGGAGTGCATGCTTTAAGCAAAAACTAAATGGTCAAAGGGAAAATCCTTGCAAACCTTTGTAAGTATCAGAGAAAAAAACTCAACCAAACACCAAAACAATATTAATGTACAACATAGGGAAATATTAATAAAAACTGATCGTAAATGATTCACACAGAAATCAATACATTCCAAATTAAATCCTGATTTTTAAATAGGAAAAATGTGTAAATATGCTGCTAACCTAAATGAAAATGAAAACCAACTACACAAGCAAGCAAAATGATGACACCAGCTTCAATTTGTTTAGCCCAGAAGGTACCATGTACTTACAGAGGAAATGATAAGGAATTATCCATGAATGAGAAGGAAATCCCAAAATGCTTATTCTCACTACTAGCATCTATATTTACCATGTGTTAAAGGAATTAGGAATGCCAATACCAACACAAAGGACTAAAAGTATAAGGAACCCTCACAAATCAATAGCAAAAAACCAAACAACTTGATTAAAAAATAGTCAAAGGACTTGAATCACTAGAATATGAATAGATATTTCTCCAAAGAAGACATCACTCATCATCAGGGAAATGCAAATCAAAACCACAAAGAGATATCACCTCACACCTGTCAGAATGGCTAAAACCCAAAAAGACAAGAAACAACACGTGTTGGGAAGATTTGGAGAAAGGGGACCTCTTGCGAACTGGTGTAGCCACTGCTGGACAGCAGTATGGAGGTGCCTCAAAAAGTTAAAAATGGAATTACTGTAGGATCCAACAATCCCACTTCTCGGCATTTATGTTATGGAGCCTTAAAAAAGAAGAAAATCCTGTGATATGAGACCAACAGTTATGAACCTGGAGAGCAGTGGACTACGTGACATCCGTCAAGTCACAGAAGGGCAGAGAGTGCATGTTTCCACTCAACACAAGGTATCCACAGCTGTCCAGTGCACAGAAGCTTCAAAACACACAGAGGTGGCAGCAAAGGGAGCAGCAATGGAGAGGTGCTGGTCAATCCATGCAGAGTTTTGGTCATGAGGGACGACAGACTGCTAGGTCATCGTGCTCACTTACATAATATGCAACGAGTAATGCGTAAAATCCTAGATAAGGTGCTACGATATGAGAACATACTATAAAGAAACGTTACAATAGATTATACACACACAAGTGTATATAGCAGTATCTTTTACCTGTTTAAGCAATAACAATTTAGAATCTATAATTGAAGATAAGATCTATTTTATAATAACGACAGAAAATTTTGAACATATCCAGAATATGGACAGGACAGAAATATATCTGAGGGAGTAGAGAGTAGCCTTGATCAAATGTGAAAGTGTTGTGGGTTAATGGAGGAAGAAATTGAACCACAGGATGGCATGGGTCCTTCTTGAAGGTTTCCATAAATTATATAAAATATACATTTATTTAAAATTTAAAAAAATGAAATATATCTTTATTAACATCAAAAATACCAACAGAGTAATTCTACAGAATATGCAATACACTAACCCAAGAATGACCTGTGAACCTTTGAAAAAGAAAGTGTAACTATAGGGATATTAATGAAACAAGATGTTGATCATAGAACAATGCCTTCATAATGGAAGCTTTATATTTCTGGTGTTAGACCGGTGTTTAGCAAAAGAAGGTCGAGGAACAGGTGAGAACACTGAGAAATATACTCAAACCTATGTAGGCAGACACATTTACCTGGCACTTGTTTAGAGGAACATGGACCTTCCTTGGATGCGCGAGGAAGCAAGGTTCTAGCTGGGGCAACTGTCCTTTGACCCTGCTAGTCAGTGGGGCAGAGGTGGACAAGCAGAATCCAGAGGGAACGAAGGAAAAAAAGAGAGAGGCAGGAAGGAAAAGGGGAGAAAAGCACAAAGAAAACTTGTTTAGAAAGTAAAGAAACCAAAATTCTCACCCACTCCGTGAGAGGAAACCAGAACCCTTTATCCGTTAAACTCATTGCAAAGTAGGTATTTTATAATTTCTTCCTTTTAATGAAATTGCCTCTGAGGTATGAAAAGCCATGTGCAGTGACAGCTGGGGAACACACCGGAGGCAGTCCAGGAGCACGCCCTGTCCTGAAGTGGACTCAGGAACTGGCTCCCTCACATGCCCTTGTGCTGAGCCCCTGCTTGCAGACTGTCACCTCCTTGAACTCAGTCCTTGGGGAATCCTCCCCTGGGATTCTCAAGTGGTAACAAATGAAGAAAACCCATCGCATCTTTATAACAGAAACATCACCTGCCACGTTGGGGAGCTTTAGAATTGCTGTTTCTCCATTTGTGGGCAGATGTCTTTAAAAGCATGCTAAATACAGAGATGTACTGAGGAAATAAGAGCCTGTGTTTATTTCAGGTATGTAGCAGTTGTAAGGTTTACCTTCCTCTGAGAAACAAAGTTATTAGCAGTCCCTTTGTTTGCTTATACAAAATGTGATTTAACGGAAGGAGAAGAAACAGATTGAATCGTTCACAACAGTCATTGAGCAAATCTTGAGAAGTTAAGATTGATGAGAAAAGTATAAAAGCACTGTTCTGCTTTGTTTCTAAAGAGATAAATCAGCCCCTTTAAAAAAAAATAAAGACTAAAATTTCAGATTCATGGTGAACAAATACATACCTATTGCTATTCCAAAGCATCACTTTTAGTAATTCTTAAGAATTAGTAATACTGAAGATTATCCCAGCTCATTTTTTGCTTTCCCCTCAATTTTTCTGCAAAGCTCAAACTGTTTTAAAATATAAAGTCTATGAAAGGAGAGCAAGAACCCAAACAAACAAGACAAAAGAATGTTATTTCGAGATAGTTATTTGAGAACAAAAGAAACCGATGTAAATATGTGTCTCAGATAAAAGGTAAAAGGTTTAACCAAGGAAAGAGAAGAAAAACAGAAGCAATGGGGACTCAAAGGAAAAAGTGTGTATAAAGATTAGAAATAGACTTTGCTGTATGATTTGAAAATGTCCAGTCATATCAAGAAATAGTATTAGAACCTGCTGGAACTGGAGAGACCCAGTTCTAATGACCCATTCCTGAAAGTGTTCGTTTGGTGCCCCTGAAACCCCGTAGCACCTCATATGTCCTATTTTTTAGTTTTTACTTTTTGTTTAATTTATTCTTTTTCATGTGTCCTATTTTTTGGTTTAGCCGATGTTGCAAAAACAAAATTACAAAGAAAAGCATTGTAGTTATAATGTGTCTGCTATTTAGGGCTTTAAATGTGTGTTTTGTTTCTTAGCATTGCTTTCATAGAATACTTGAGATTAGAACACATGTTCTTTAAGAAAGGAAAAACGAGGCATGATTTTTGCCTTTCCTTTCCTTTGAAGTTCTTAGGAATCCAACAGAAAGAGAAAAATTAAGAGTGGACACCATAAGCCACAGAGGGTACAGCACACCCAGTTGGTTATGGGCTTTGAGATGCAGGGGAAGGAGCCAATGTAGGAAGCCACTATGAACCTCAACCGGAATTCAGATTTCCCTAACGAGCTACAACCACAGTCCCCAAAGCATGTGAAATTATATGGCAGGGTGATCTAGGAGCCCTCGGAAGACTTGGCACAATATCACCTTATACTGAGATACCACTTTGTCACTGAAGACCCAGCCTGCAGCCTGAGAAAGTCTGAGGCAAAGTGAACTCAAAGCAGAATGCCAACCATGGGTGAAATGAAAAGCTTGAGATGCACAGGTGTCAGCGACAAGCCACACAGAACTGGAATACTGAATACCAAGGGGAGCCATGTCCCAGCACAAGGGGATGCCAGGCCAGTTGTGAGGATGTTCAAGAGGACCACTGAAGTGGAATGCTCCAGGGCATTGCCTGGTACACTGCCCAGAGCCTGACCCTCCCGTAACATTGGGCCATCGGATGACACCATTCCAAGGTGGGTGATGATTATAAAGGAGCCAGTAGCGTGCTCAGGGAAGGATATCCCTGGAAGGAATCCATAGCAAAGACATAAGAAAAATGCAGATGAGAAAGGCACATGAAAGAAAGGGAATTACACAGTTGACCCTTGAACAACACAAGGGTTGGGGCACCCACCACTGTGCAGTCAAAAATCTGTTCTCTATATATCTTTGGATTCCCCCAAAAGTTAACTACTCATAGCTTACTGTGGACAGGAGCCTTACTGATTACATGAACCGTCAGTTAACACATAGTTTGTGTGTGATATGTATTGTGTACTATATTCTCAGAACAGAGAAAGCCGGAGAAGAGAAAATGCTACTAAGAAACTTATAAAGAAGAGAAAGTACGTTTACAGGGCTGTACTGTGCTATTGAAAATATCCATATATAAGTGGACCTGCACAGTTGAAACCCGTGTTAAGGGTCAACTCTGTAAGGAAACAGAGCTCACCAAGTTGCTCTCCACACACTCAATAAAATACACTTGGCGTGATCTTCTTCAGAGAATCCAATGACATAAACTCGTTTCAAAGGAAAACCTTAACGGCCCAGAAGAGGGGCAAACTGAACTGAGACAGGACAGTACAGACGTGGAAGGTGCAGTTGAACACTATGGGAACCTGTGTAGGTTGTGTAAATACACTGCAAAGAGCCACCATAAAGAAGACAGAGAAGAGGGATCGACACCTGCAAAATTAAGTGGAAAATAGCGTAGACTTAAAAATGATGTCAAAAATAAAAATGGTCAGGGCACCCGGGTAGCTCAGTCATTAAGCATCTGCCTTCGGCTCAGGGTGTGATCTCAGCGTTCTGGGATCGAGCCCTGCATTGGGCTCCCCCACTGGGAGCCTGCTTCTTCCTCTCCCACTCCCCTGCTTGTGTTCCCTCTCTCGCTGGCTGTCTCTGTCAAATAAATAAGTAAATCTTTAAAAAAAAAATAATTAAATAATTAAAATGGTCAAATTATTTGTTCCGAGAGAAAAGAACAAAACAATTCTAAAATATCACCTGAAGTTACTGAATTGTGAGACATAAAAAATGACAGAAATATTCAGATGTGCATTCGAGAGATAATCAAGTCTCATAAAAGAGATGAAATAGAATGCATCTCACATGTGCCCAGAGTGACCTCATCGATAAGATAAGCATATATCAGTATATGTGTGTGTGTATGTTTGTAGCTATACATACACAACTCAAAGATCGCGTGTCCTCCCTCGACCAGTCATGGGTACACAAACTCAGGGACCCACGTGTGCTTCTATGACCGGTCAGTAATAACCAGGCTGTCCTAAGTCATCTTCATATTTCACTTGCAAAAAATAATAATAATAAGGGATAAATCTTGTATTTAAGAGTGTTTTTAATTCCTACATAGCTGCTTACAGGCATTTTAATGATTCTCTTTCCCCAAAACATTACCCTTAAATACAGTGTTATATTCATGGAAAATCTGCAGAATTTAACGTGTGTGAAATCTGGGTCTCCTAGGGATTAGCTATGGTGTTGATGTCATTACAGTATGGAAGTAAAAACTTAACACTTTAAATTATTTTCACAATTGAGTTCCTTATAGAAGACATGAAAGGAAAAATAATTCTGTATGGCAGCCTGACTTAAATACCATGATGGTTGGAGTAAAAGAGGGAATGGGACGGCCTGCCCTTTCCTGTCATAGCTACAACTAAAATCTTTTGAAATAAAGAAATCTGCATACACATCCTACGATATAGGTGATATGTTCTGAAAGCAAGGAACCTTAAGGAATCATGTATTTATGATGACATAGTACTGCAAACATACATATTCCCGAAAGTCCACAGAAGTACCTTCTTGACATGTGCGTCCTCAAGGTGACCAAGAGCCACCCGTGCTCAGTGACACAACGAAGATTCTCATTTTCCTCCTAGGAGGAAACAGCACAATTCACAGTCTGTTGTCTCCCCTCCTGCACATGCTCGTGGAAATATTCAGCATCCAGGACACTGGAGAGCAGCTGGCCTGAGGTTGGCCATGCTAAAGTAATCCATAGTACCTTTGTCTGCTATTCCCGTGTGCTGGCCCAGTCCCCTGTTGGGTTCCTGAGGCCTGCTGAGGAGTGCTATGAGTTTTGGAGGTCACTGTCTCCATCAGGGCTGAGGTGTGGTTTTCTTTGCTGTGATGTTAAATTGTAGAGGGGCAATCCCATGGTGTGGCTCTGTGTAGCAACTATAAAAAGTGTCCATCAAGTCTTTTCCATCAACCACATCAGATAGGAGGTGGTAGAAATCCCCTGCCTATGAATCAGGGATGGCCTCTGTCTTCCCAGACCCATTGGATATGTCACCAGTGATGCTGTGTAGACATTTACAACAAGGTTTCACCTGGTTTCTACACAACACTCATTTGTGAGGTACTTCTTCTTGGGAACGCTGCCCTTCATTCTGTGAGAAACCCAAATGCCATGGTGAAAGCACATTTTGGTGTTCTGGTCAACCCCCTTCCCCAGCCTGGGTGCTGGTTTCAGTAAACACAGTCATGGTACCAGGCGTAGGAGTGGAAATGCCATCTTGTACATAGACCATTACCCAGTTGTTGGAGACTGCCTGAGCACAGACATGCCTGCCCGTACTGGACCCTTCTTTTTTAGATTTCTCCCCCACCAAATCCATGATCAAAGGTAATTGTGAAGTCCACCATGGGAAATGAGACCGCCGTGTCTACCACAGGAAATCACCCTTGCATTGCCAATAGGGGCTCACCTGTGAGGCTCTGTGGCTCTGTCACCACCCTCCAATCACACAACAAGGCTTTCCTTCTCGAAGAAACATCAGTAGGAAAGTAAAAATTCCCCAAAATTATCAACCCAACTGGGACCTCCTCATGAGGGCAACATGCCCAGTGGCCCAAAGGTAAAAACATCACAATGCTGGGATCTGCTCACAAGGGAAATGTCACAAAAGGCCAGGACAGAGGGGCCTCCAGCGTGCCTGGGGGGCAGTCCTGAAGCTAGGAAGAGGAGGCTGGGCCACAGTAGGGCTCTCGTGTAGAGGGGTCCCCTTAACTCAGGACATTTTATATCTTGGTCATCCTTCCAAATCCATAACAGCTCACTACATGAATAGAAATAAGGTATGCATGACATTGTTGCAGTACATGAGCCTTGAGGTGGAAAAATGTATATACACTCAAACATTTCTAAATGCTCCCAATGTGTTCACATCTGATTGTGTTTGCATGCGTACAGCATAAAGACGGGCTCTGCTGTGACTCCGAGAACCAAGTGGCAGATGCTTTCATGACACACAGCAGCTCGTATTCATGCTCATTTATGGCACTTTATTTTTTTCTATCACTTAATTCTGTTTTCCCCGTGTTTCAAAAACTCTCCTTGACGGCAACACAATAACGTGGAACAGAATAGAAATGAAACAACGGTTTTCATCTTAAGAGCACAGTCTTAGTGAGAAGAAAATCACCTTACACTGATTATAATAAGATCCAGAGGCACCTGTCAGGGAGATGGATGCAATCAGATGCTTTCTGTGTGTGACTATTACACATTACTATTCGTTATCTTGACGGCAGTGCTTTGTACGTATTTGTTTTGTCTGAGTAAAGGACTCAGGATCAATATCACTTCATGACATTTGTTTGTAGGTGATTTGAGGGAAATGAAAGCCTGTTATCTTATAATATCCATTTATATTGTGGCCCTTCACACGGTGTGCGGTACAATCAATGTATACGAATAGTATTTGTCATATTGCATGTAACATAATCAATTACTTGTAATATTACATTATATTTATTATATAATATTTAACAACATATTTTAATAATATAGTAATATAAAATGGTATACATATTTGTAATTTAATAAAGAATTGCCTACAAATATTTGTGGCTTCCAGTTCATAATTTCTTTAAAGATTTATTTATTTATTTTAGAGAGAGAGAGAGAGAGAACAAGCATGGGAGGGAGGCACAGAGGGAGAGAGAAATTCAAGCGGACTGGCAGAGCCCGCCGTGGGGCTCGATCTCATGACCCTGAGATCATGACCTGATCCAAAACCAAGAGTCGGATGCTTCACTGACTGCAACCCCCAGTAGCCCCCGAGTTCCTATTATCATTAAAAGGATAAAGGTGTGTGCAGGTGTTCTGTGATGTGCACAGTTGTAAAGATACATTGCATGTGAAACACCACCTCTGCAAGCACTGGTTTTTTGAGCTTCGGCTTTCAATTATAGAAAATCATCTCTAAAGGATGCTCATGATTTTTAAAACAGCAGCAGAAGAAGCAGGTAACAAATGTCAAAGAATAGCCAGGCCTTAAAAAACAAAACAAAACAAAACATGATGGTCGACTTCAAAACCAATACCAAGCTTGATGTGTTCAAGCAGGTATTTAAAGTACAGGTGGCATTAGACTATGGTATTCTGTTTTCCATGTTTCTCCGTAATCTTTAGAAACTATGTAATAATGTCTCTCTGACCATTAGTTTTCTCACTCCATTAGTTTTCTCACTGAGTACAACGCACACATCAGCGCACAGGTGTGACCCCTGGTTCGATGTACCTACCTGGGTCCAGAGCGTCATGGGTACCACCAACCACATTCCGTTTCCTTTCAGTGAAAACACACATAAATGGAAAGCTCAGGGTCGTTAGATTGGAAGTGCCAATGTGATCAAATATTTGGTGCTGGCAGGCTGACAGTTTGCATCCCTTAGTTTTTATTTATACTTCTCTCAAGGAAGCTGGTGTTTAATGGCATTAGAAACCAGAGAAAGCAGTGTGGGCCGTAGAATTTCTGTTTATCTGCAGGCGATGGTGCATGAATGAAATATTGCAAGTTAGCCTGATACAAACTATCTTCCACCTTACATTAGGCATTTTTCTTTTTCATGTGACATCCGTAGTGTCATTCAGTACCAAATATCGCAAGGCAGCCGTGGCGTCTCATTTTGATGGGGTATACGTGTATCCTTTTAATAGAACCGTTGGTTTCTTTGGGTTCTGTGCCTAAGGTTGAAACATGGTGCTGGGACAGATCCTCACTCTTTCAACCCTGGCCCAGTAGTGGAACCAGCACCCACGTAGCACTGAGCATGCCTTGGGAATTAGAAATGCAGGGCTGGGGTTGGGGGAAAGCAGGAGTAACAACATCTGGGACCCACAGCTCAGCTTTGCCAACTGAATTATCTCCCAACCTCTTTGATCACCTCCCATCTACAATGTATCCTAATCCAACAGCTATTCCCTTTACACACAGATGTGCTTCTAAGTCTAGTCATCCTGTCTTCTGATTCTACTGAGGGTGTTGTCTGGGAACTCAAATGCGTTTCCTTTCCCAAAAAGGTGCCCTTGCAAAATTCCTCTTCACTAACCGTTGCACCCTTGGGAAGAAAAAACCCTAGCAGAAATTTTTTAAAGATCTCTCAGGAGCCTTAAATACCACAGTGCCCCAGGGATGTGCCTGTGGTAGTGGTAGTCCTGCCCTTCCTTACACGCTAACATTTTCTCCATTAAAAAAAAAATTGCATTCATTTTTCACAACAAAATCCAAGCTACTCTGTATTTCTTTTTTTCTTTTCCACTCAGATGGTGTCTATTCTTTTTCTTCAATTATACATTTATATCAAAATGCAAATGAGCGTAGATACTGACTGTCATTTCGTGGAGTGGGTACTTTGGGGGAAGGAATTGCTTCTTAAAGAAAATAACTGAACCAAGAAGCAAGTAGTAAAAATGATCATTCTTGAAGAATCAAGAGCATCCCACCATTGGCTCTCTCCCTGTGAAACAAAACCAGCAAAAACCCAAAGCAAACCAAACTCAAGCCATCTGGGAAGATGGAACTTCACCGAACGAAGCTAAGGAGATGCTGTTCGGTAGAAAAACCTGGGGACCGCAAAAACCTCTCTGCCCCCCTACATTGGAACACCAGCTCTTGGAGGCAGCAGGAGATTACCCATCACTGACACATGAGCAGGAAAACAGGACAGACAACATTGAGAGGAAGCTGCTGTTAGAATAAAATCAAGAGGGACAATCAAAACTGTCCAGCTACGGAAAATGCTTCCCAGAATACCTCACACAGTAGAGAAAAACTAACACAGAATAAGGATATTAATGAAAGACCATTAATCGAGTGTTTCCTGATTACAAGTGCATATAAAGAAAACCAATAAAATCAGCCCCTTACAGACAGAAACATGACGTATTGCCTGTTTTCCTGATTTGCCTGTTTTTTTGCTTTCTGGCTGGTTAATGTGGGTTAAGATCTTGACATTGTGGACTTGATGTATTTTCCAACTGTTCTCCTGCTTTGGCTTCCGCTCCTGTGCGCTGTGGAGAAATTGGTCATTACTCATCTTTTGGATTTTTAAAATCAGAGACTTTGTTTCTAAACTTCCGCTGTTGTTCCTTTTTCACATTATGCTGATTACTTTTGATAATCTTGTCCTTGGTGATGCATTTTTCATTACCCTCTGAACGTTTTGAAACGTTTCAGACCAGATTTTTACCTTCTTCGGTGTAATTCTCTAATAATCCCCATATAGGGCGGCTTTGGGTCCTGAATGCTGTGTTTGGTTCCTGTCATTCAGAGAGGCTTCTTCTCTTTGATTTTCCTGGTTCATTTTACGATGCCATATTTGATTCACCATAATCTGTGGCATGTGCACACTCCAGGGCAGTTCTTTTCCTCCAGCAATGTTTGCTTTTGCTTTTATTAAGAGCAAAGGTAAATGCTGACCTAAGGCCAATGTAGCTCCTTCCCACAGCTGTGCCTCCTGCAGGATTCTCAAGTCCTGCTCCCGCATCGTGTTGGCTGGGCCCCAGCTTGAAGCTCCCAGTCCCGTGTCTAGTGTTGTCATATAACTCCGGCAAACAAACAAAACCTCCAAGCCCTTGACTTTGTCCACTGAGTACATGTTTGGTGTTAACTCATTAGACTTCATGTTTATTTGTTGTTGCCAGTTCGATTTAGTATTACTTGCCGTTCTTGGAATCTGCTTTCTTTTTACAAAGTTTTCTTTTATTGTGCTAAGAACACTTAGCAGGAGGTCTGCCCTCGCAACAAACTTTGAAGTGTACGAGGCAGTATTGTTGACTCTACTGTATGATGTTGTATAGATCTCTAGAACTTACTCGTCTTGCCTAGCTGAAGCCTCCTGCCCGTGGGCTTATGAGTCACCATTGCCCCCTTTCCCTGCCCTTGGCAACCACCATTCCCATCTTTGATTCCATGAATTGGACTATTTTAGAGTCCACGTGGAAATGGGATCATGCACGATTTCTGTGATGGGTTTATTGCACTTAGCGTTATGCCCTCAAAGTTCATGCGTTGTTGGTCTAGAGTGCAGAATTGCCTATGTTTTTTAAAGGCCGAAGAGCATTCCATTGTGTATAGATAACACTTTGTCTTTATCTGTTCATCTGTCAGTATACATTCAGGTTGTTGCCACATTTTGGCTCTTGTGAATTGTGTCACAATTAATATAGGGGTGCACACCTCTCTTCAAGACCCTTATCTCCATTCCCTTGGATAAATGCCCTGGGATTTTCTTTTGCTTGTTAAGAAATCTAGCAATTCTAAAGGGCACGGTTGTAGAAATTTATGCAAGGTCCATTCGTTCTGTATTAGAGGCCACTTGAGGGAATCCACTTTCGTATCCCCCAGAGTCCTCCAATGTGCCCCTCCAAATGCTGTGAGAGATTTTCTTTCAAAGTACAGATCGATGCCAAGACCCATTGTCTTATTCCCTGCTCTTACTCTGCTTGCAGAAAATAAGGGCAACTCCTTGACGTGACATGCAAGGGGCTGTGTGATTTGTCCCTTCCATATATTTCTTTGACTTACTCCTCCCCACCTGCATGCACACCAGACTCCAGTTATGCTGGACGACATAACATACCTATCATGCACATTCCACATCAGCATGTCTTACTTCAGTGGGTGCTTCTGTTTGGCACTCTTTTCCGTCGCTCTCGGGCTTTACTGCATTAAACCATTTCTTCTATCTCTTGGGCACACAGATAATAAAATCACGTTTGTCATCCTCTCTTACATGTTGGTGCAGCCATATGATTGAGTTCTAGCCAATGACATGTGGATGAGTACTATTTACCGCCTAATGAAGAAATACCTCCAAGATCTCTGTACATGTTCTTTCGCTTTCCTTACCTGCCATCACTAGGTCTGGGCTCTGGACGCTGCACATACCCTTTTGAGAAATGAATGCTCTGTATTGAAGATGGGATTTCCTAAAGAATCGTCTTGTGCAGTGTCTTCTAGGTGCAATAATTCTGCTAGGCTTTATCTGAGGATCACTAAAGCCAGCACACTTCAGAAGCATCAGTCTGGTCTTAATGTGCAGAAGAGAAGAGAGAGGAAATTTCAGCAGATCAGGCTAGTTTGTATTGAGACGGGATTTACAAGGAGTGAGGAAGGATCTCTTTTTTATGAGGAACAGTAGAGCTGAATTATGTTCACTCCCACAGACAACTAGTACTTCCTTTCAACTAAAAGGCAACCAGCTGGACCATAATACAGCTCTTTGGACCACCCTGGAATTGCTGTAGTTTGTCCTTTGTGTTAATTATTAGTAGTAAAAGGATATCAGGGTATATTTTCTGGAGAATATCTCTATGAAAAGGGTGTCTACTATGTCTACCAAAACAATGGAGAGATTTCTGGGCTTCACAAACTTACAGATTCATAATCTGTACAAGGGCAGCCTGTGATTTCCTTCTTTACAGGCTCAGGCAATTCTTGCATGTTCTGAAGTTTGGAAATCACTGTCCGAGCAAAATATCTGACCGTCGTGTATTTCTTAAGCCACGGCCCCCAACACGATCATTAGAATCATGCTCATCACCACCTTCATCATATACTGCAAATTATTAGCCAGATAAGTATTGATAAAAGGGTTCATTGATACAAATAATGCAGTTTGAAATGGTGAGGTTCGGAGACAACAGCCAAGAAAGAATTCTTAAGGCATCTTTGATGCAAAAAGATGGTTTTATTAAAGCACGGGGACAGGACCCATGCACAGAAATAGCTGCCCTGGGGTTGCAAGGAACAATTGATTATAGACTTTGTGGAGCTGGAGGAGTAAAGAGGGAAATTTGCAAAAGGATTTTCATATGCTGAACAAGACTCTCAGGATTCTGGAGACCTGGCTATCATCCAGCCGACGCTGTTCTTTCCTCATTAACGTTAAAACAGTTGGGAGCTTCCTGGACCGATGTTATACTCTGCCAACCTCACGTACTTGTCAATGGGCTGCAGGTTATAAGGACATTTAATTTCATCTAAATTTCCTTCTGCGTTTGTTTTCCACATTACAAAGGGACACATCTTTCTTTCAACTTCACAGTTATGCTGTGCGTACAGACGTGTTGTTTTGAAATGTCCCCTTCGGGTAAATTTCTTCATCTGTGAAACAGGTACCGCTGTCTATTGAGATGAGCCACCAGGCAGGAGGAAACTTGAAATCCTAGTCCTGCAGAGCAGTAAGTGGCCTTAAAGATTACTCCAATTTCGTTCTATTAAACATTTATAAAAAACTAAATTAATAGAGAAGGAAATGATTCACCCTGTGTCCACTCAGACATAAAAAAAGGGGTGAATGTGGTACTAAATCCCGTGTCTTCTGATGCACGTCCATTGCTTTGCCTCCTAAACCATCTTCCACGAGTCACATTTAAATCTGTCCCCTACAGCAGACAACATACAAATCCTCAATTACACGTTGTGTAAAAATTTATTTTCCAAGCACAGCACTCGGGGGATTCTCCACAGGGGCGAGTTAATCTGCTTGGGAACGTCCCGCGGTCTGCCTCACTTCACGTCGAGATGCTCCTGAATTCACAGTCCCAAAGTTGCCGATTACTCACCTCATCTCTGCAGCCTAAGCTGATGGAAAAAATGAGCTTTTGTCACTTAACTTCCCCCCCAGCACTGCTGTAGAACGTTCAATCAGCAGTGATCGAAACCTGAGATTTAGTGCAACTCAGGAACGGTTTTATGTGCAAGCTTCCATTTTGGTGGAGTTTAACAGGAGTGCTTTCTGATGTTAGAATCTATTAAAATAAAAAAAGTACATTTCTTCTCTAGGTTGGATTGTACCTACTTATATTACAGGAATTTGGGCGTCTCTACTGGCTGCAGGATCAAACATTGAATAAGCATCCCGGGCTGTAACACTCTGCGGTCACAAAGGATTTCCCAAGACCTGTTTTCTTACAGGTGTTTCTTATTTGTAGGTATTTGAATTATGTCCACATTAAAATCACAATGTCATAAAGATAGTGGCATATTAAATAAGCCACGGTAGAGAACCAGCTTTCCAAAAAAGTCAGCATTCCCTGAAATAGTTTTTTTTTTCTTTACGTAGTGGGAAGGTTTGATGAACATGGATCAGTATTTATTGAGTACTGTGTTGGTTTGCTAGGGTTGCCATAACAAAATACCACCAATGGGACGGCCTCAACAACAGATATTTGTTGTCTCCCTGTCCTGCAGGCAGAGCAGAGACTGGTTCCTCCTCTGCGTGGTGTGTAAACCCCATGATCTCCCTGTGTCCTCATGTAGGAGGACATGGGAGGATCAGACATTGAATAATGTCCCTCTGCAGCTCTGTGTCTTCATCCTGTCGTCTTCTTTTTTTTTAATAATAATTTTTTATTATGTTATGTTAGTCACCATACAGTGCATCCTTAGTTTTTGATGTAATGTTCCATGATTCATTATTTGCGTATAACACCCAGTGCACCATGCAATGCATCCCCTCCTTAATACCCATCACCAGCCTATCCCAATCCCCCGTGTCCCTCGCCCCTGAAGTCCTTAGTTTGTTTCCCAGAGTCCATAGTCTCTCATGGTTCATTCCCCCTTCTGTTTACCCCTCCTTCATTCTTCCCTTCCTTCTCCTACCGATCTTCCTATTTCTTACGTTCCATAAAGGAGTGAAACCATACGATAATTGTGTTTCTCTGCTTGACTTATTTTACTTAGCATAATCTCCTCCAGTTCCATCATGTTGCCGCAAATGTTGTGTAATCGTTCTTTCTGATAGCTGAGTAATATTCCATTGTATCTATGGACCACATCTTCTTAATCCAGTCATCTGTTGAAGGGAGCCTTGGCTCCTTCCACAATTTAGCTGTTGTGGACAATGCTGCTATGAACATTGTCATCCCCTCTTCTTATTAGGACACCAGACACGTGGGACTAGGGTTCACTCCTAAAGACCTCAATTTACTTTAATTACTTCTTTAAAGACCATAATTCCAAATAGAGCCCCATTCAGAGGTATTGGGGGGATTGCGGCCTCAATGTATACACTTTGGATGACACAATTCAGCCCATTCCAAGTACCTACCTATATAGGTTTGTATGTGCTAAATACATTTAGATGTTCCAAATATGACAGTCAAAGTAAAGAGAAGACAAGGCAGCTCCCTGATAAAACCTACATTCCAGTGAGGAAGATCGAAAGTCAACAAACCATATGCAGATCAGATGAATTACAGTGTCTCAGAATGGGACATCTGAGCTGAGCCCCAAAGGAATGGCTGGGGCAGCCATGCAAAGTCCTAGCAGAGGACTATCATAGACAAAGGAAAAAGAATTTGGAAAAAAAAATGGGGGAAAAAATCTTTGAGATGGGAATGGCAACTTCAAGGACTAAAAGAGTTCTAGAAGATATGACAAGGTCAGAGAACAGGGAAGTACACTGTTACCACCATTTTGGGGTTAGTAAGGTATGCTATGTGTTTGGAATTTCTTTAAGTGTTATGGGAAGGCATTGGGGTATGGGAAGGCATAGAGGGTATCATGCTTTGATTTATATTTTGAAATCATCCTTCTGGCCGCTGCATGGAAAGTGGAATGGTGCGTGTGCTGATACTGAATGTGGTAAGCCAGGACTAATGTAGGACTTAACAGCTTTCATGGCTCATCAACCAACTGGAAGATAGGGTTATTTACTAAAAGGAAGAACCCAAGGAAAAGGACACTTTGTGGAAAGGCAGGGAAAAAAATCAAGACTTCTGTTTTGAAAGATAATGTCGAGCTGATGATGTCACATACAGAAAAGTTTTAGTATGAAACAGTGGATTCGATGTTTCATGATATATCCGCGTTCAGAGTTCAACTTTCTTGCATCATGCCGTTCAAAGGTCACAATGTTAAATAACATCAGTTATCATCTTTATGCAGTTATTGTCATAAATGTTACTATAGTCAATATTTAATTCCTAACCAAAGGTGAACGGCATTAAAAAGAGAAAGAACATATGATCTTTGGAAATGTACGTGAAAATGCTAGCAATTTGAATGTAAGACAATACAGAAATTCACAATGAAAGCCAAAATTTGAATTGAACCTGTACTCCTTTTTTATTTCTTAGTTGTAGCATACTGACTTATTATTATTGTTTTATTGAAATATATTTGGCATAGGACATGTAAATTTAAGTTGCGTAACATACTGATTGCATACCTTTACATATAGTAATATGATTACCATTGTGACGACAGTCACCTCCTCTCACCTTTATACATAGCACCTTACCGTGCCTTGCTTTGGAATTGTGCAGTTTTCTCTCACCCTTCTCTCTAGTTTCTGGTTTTGAAAGACACGTAAGCACTTCACGCTATGCTAACAGATGTTTTCAAGATATTTAATTCTTCTAACATTTAAGATGTCTGCCTCAGCAAAAATATCCTAATATCTACTTGAACCTGCATTTCTGGGAAGCATGAGAGACACATTGGCAACTGGAAACACCCACTGGGAATTCATGCATTCATTGATTCATTCACGTATTCAGCATTTAGTGAGCACCAACTCTGTTGTTAGTAAGTTAATACAATAGTCATAGCAGTAAATCTGAGAATCTGAGAATTCTACCATTTCCACCTGTGTACAATCCTTTTCCAATTCATTGGGTTGTAGAATTCTTAAGGTTACACACATATTCCCCAGCTAATACAGTGTCCAGTACATTGCAAATAATACATAGGGTGCGGTGCATTGAGTGAATTGAGAGGGATTTGTTTTTTTTATAATTGTTCTCTTTATGAATGTGTTTGAACTATTCCATTCTAACATCATCTCTACCAGGAAGATTTCATTAAAAAATATTCACATAAAGAAAGTTGTACATGTAAACAATCTTTATTGGTCATTACGATCCCACCATCATTTTCATCGCATGGATTTTGGCAGTATGCCATATAAAATATAACAGTCCCCCAATTTTACAACACCTGCATCATTTTTTTTAAATGTTTACAGCAAACAAATGCAAGAAATTTATTTTCTCTAAATATGTCAGTAAGAATGAAATCTTAAAAGTAGTTTTTTATTGGTTTCCTACTAATTATCAGAATGATAAGTAAGTAAGTTTTCCCTGACTCTACAATCATACTTGAAAGAGGGAGAACAATAGGAAAGTGTCTTTTTTTTTTAAGATTTTATTTATTTATTCGACAGAGATAGAGACAGCCAGCGAGAGAGGGAACACAAGCAGGGGGAGTGGGAGAAGAAGAAGCAGGCTCATAGCGGAGGAGCCTGACGTGGGGCTCGATCCCGTAACGCCGGGAGCACGCCCTGAGCCGAAGGCAGACACTTAACCGCTGTGCCACCCAGGCGCCCCAGGAAAGTGTCTTTTTAAAAGAATTTTTAAATAGTGTACAGAACACTTGTACTACCGCAATGCTAAATCGATGACCTTGGGCAAGTCCTTTTTCTTTTAACTGCCTCATTTTCCTAGAAAATAAGATGATCTCAGTGGTTGCTTCCAGTATGATGAAGCCACGTTTCATGCGGAAGGGGAATAAACCTAATGGACCCAGTGAAATAGTATTTATTTCAGGAACTAAAACCAGCTGAGCATGAACAGAATGTGCCTGCGTTAACGTTTTATTATCTGCACACACCAGGTTGCTCTGGGGACCTGTCAGTTACAGAAATCTGGAAGTTAATGAAACAATACTTGTGCAGGGCTGGTGATTCTGCAGTTTAATTATTACATTAAAATATTCATTTGAGAAATAGTTAACCTACTTTGTTTAACAGGTCATTCTTTCAACACAGGTGGTTATTATTTTGTATTTTCACTTTTACCAACTCAGTTTATATGGACTGAGAATATGTTGATAAGCACCATCCGTTGGTTGAGTACCTACTTAATGAGGAATGTTACAATGGAGTAGATGTCAGGACTTTCATTTCTATAACTTGCCCAAGAGTCAAATCACCCATGGATCTTTTTTTAAATAAAAATAAAGCTTATGGGGAGCCTGGGTGGCACAGCGGTTGAGCGCCTGCCTTCGGCTCAGGGTGTGATCCCGGCGTTATGGGATCGAGCCCCACATCAGGCTCCCCCACTATGAGCCTGCTTCTTCCTCTCCCACTCCCCCTGCTTGTGTTCCCTCTCTCTCTGGCCGTCTCTCTCTCTGTTGAATAAATTAAAAAAATAAATAAATAAAGCTTAAATTCTCATCTCAAATATGGAAGTTTCCGTGTAGAATTTATGCCTGGATGTCTGACGAAACTAATGGGTCCACATGTCAGGGTGTGATGCTGTCTGTAATTAAGTGGGTGCTTACCTAATAACCCAGTTGCTGATGATTACCTCATCCATTCTGGAAGATCTGCCCCATGGCCTTTAATGATGCAGCCATACAGCTGTGGCTCTGTATGCTAAACCACAGAGATGATGCATGGTTCAAGGACACGGCTCAGTCCTTAGGATGTATAACTTACTGAAAAGAATTAAATATGCAAAATGATACGTATGGTTAGCTGGATGATCCCTCGTAATATTTAAAATAAGTTTATATACATATTTTCTACATGAGAAATTTGAGATAAGGTTCTTTTACCTCCAAGTCTGTTTACGAGTGAACTTAAATACCATTCGACATCTGCACATTGCTGTTGTTCTGTAGGGCTGTTCATTACCAGCTTCACATTTTTCCAGAAACATAGTTACTCCTCTGTGTTCCAGACTTCCTAGTCATCCATAAATACCAGCTTTCTAAATCCAACACGTACGACCACCTTCCTAAACAAATTAGTGCTTCATTAATGCATGGGGACTAGGTGTATGCTTGTGTGTGCCCATGTTTTCCTTGAGTGCATGTTCTGAATTTGTAAACAATTCTATGTTTAATGTTCAGTTGTGTCGATTGCATGATTTCTATCCAGCAGTCAAGGCACCATTTAGTTACCCTTATCCTGGAGTAAGGCAGGTGGACAGGCACAGGTACCTCTCCCAAATTTTCTTAGCTATATTCATTTTTTTTTTTAAGATTTTCTTTATCTGAGAGAAAGAACACGAGCAAGGCAGGGAGGGGCAGACGGAGAGGGAGAAGCAGACTCCCCACTGAGCAGGGAGCCCTATGTGATACGGGGCTCCGTCCCAGGACCCTGAGATGGTGACCTGAGCTGAAGGCAGACGTTTAACCAACTGGACCATCCAGGTGCCCCTTAATTTATTCATTTTCATGTGAAGAGTATGCATGTGAGCATATAAGGAATGTTGTTTACCCAAACGTCTTATAGCCAGAGAGATATCCTGTGCATTGGGCACTGCCTATATTTTTTTAAAGTGAGGGGTGAGCAGTTTGAATTTACTTGGCAAATGCCCTTTAAATAAAAATACTTGATGTTTTCTGAGAAAGATGTGGCTGAACAAGCCACCTGTAATTCCAAATGCCCGGTCTTCATCCAGCGCATTTCTTACGATGCTGTCCCTCCTTCACCTAATTAATGTCTACCCAACACATTTGGTCTCAAATTTGATGCATCTTTCTGGGAAGAGCCTTGCTGAGTCTGTTTAATATTTTTCTTCCCCTTTTTGCAATATACTATTTATCACTTTGTTCCCCTTCTCTTAGTGTAACCCAGTAAAAGAGTGGTTCTCAGACTTTAGGTAAGAATATTATGGAAAGCTTGTTAAAACACAGATTCCAGCAAAAGCACCTGAATCAGAAGGTCTGGGGTAGGGTCCATACATTTTCATTCCTAATACATCCCTAGGTTTATTAATGTGCCAAACTGAAGACCCCACTCGAATTAACATGGCACTATGACAGAAAGAGGGTAGGTTGCACGCATCCTACTAAAATTTTCATTCCTAGAGATTATTATTGTGCCAAATGTGAGAATTACTAGCTTATTCAGCCACAGGAAGAGGGGCCGCTTGACACAGAATAAAAGTTAGCGATAGTTGGCCCATTTGTTGTTCTCTCTCACCTTGTTGTTTCCATATGTTTGGCTTATGATAGAATGGAAGCATTTACAATAAATTTGGGGATATGTTATTTTGTCACAATATGTAGAAAGGGAGGCCAAATACAAAAAAAGAAAATATGCTAAAAAAAATACTCTGTGTCTTGATTTTATCACGTTTTTTCTAAATAAGACTTTCAAGTTATTAAAAAAAAGAACAAGATGGAAACTTTATGACTTTGATATTCCAGTTGTGGTTCTGTAGGGCAAAGAAAGTCATTTCTGCATATCCTTGGGCATCCTTTTTCAAAAATCATTTTCTTAACCTTTTTCTGAAGCTAAGAATTTTGACATGACATATATATTGACTTGGGGCATGACATTCAACAAAAAAAAGTTAGGATATTTACCCATTTTGGAAGGTTTCAAAGGCTATAAAAGTATAGGATGTATTTCTATATCTTACTTTTTATTACCTGGACCTTCTGCTTTTTTTTTTCATTACTATTACCTTTCTCCGCTACAAATGTTTGGAGAAACACTTACTGAAATCTACTGTTCAGGGATTTATATCTTGAAAAATAATTGAACATTCCTGTTGTCTGAGTTGTGCATATTAAATAAATACACAACAGAAGCAGCAATGACCCAGTTTTTGTGGTTTGGCATTTCTTCCATGTGCAGCTATAGGAGAAAATTGAACTCTAGCCGCAGAAATCTCCTGGATTTGCCTTGAAGTTGTAAACGTTGTTAATGTGATCCCTACCCACACTCAAAGCAAACACAGCATGCACATCGCATCTTTTAACTCATCTACTGAGAACTGCTTGTGCTACATATATTTTAAATCAAAACAAAGTTTTGTCAACTGAAGGCTTGAATTAAATTCACTGAGCAGACAGTGAAGGGGGCCTGGGGTAGAGGATGCATCCCTCGCAGGTTTTGTGTAAGTGGCTGGAGTTTATGGGGATGCTCTGTTTTCTGTATGGACTTCTAATGTATTCAATTAAACTGATTTCTCAGGCAGCTGTCAGTGGCAGATCAATGCCTGTCAAACATGGGTAATTAAATGATAATGGGAGTTAGAACCTGGTTATATTCATTTTTTTTGGAACTGCCATAACAACGGGCCACAGACCAAGGGGCAAAACAACAGAAATATATTTTCTCACCATCCTGGAAGCTGGAAGTCTGAGATCCAGGCAGGGCCAGGTCTAGTTTCTCCTGAGGCCTCTCTCCTTGGCATGTAGACACTGTCTTCCCCCTGTGTCCTCACCTGGTTGTCCCTCTGTGTATGTCTGTGTCCTAATCTACTTTTCTTCTTCTTTTTTTAATTTTAATTCCAGCGTAGACACACCCTAGTGACCTTGTTGTACCTTACTCTCTTCTTGAAAGGCTCCGTCTCCAAATAGAGTCCCATTCCAAGTTCCTAGGGGTTAGGGCTTACACGTGTGAATTTGGGTGGACACAGTTTCACCCATAACACTGTAAAAACCCAACAAGTCCTGGAGTTCGCAATGCAAGGAAAACTGAGCAAGGATCAAATCTTCAGGCCTCCATGAAATTAGAAGAAAAGCTGAAGAAGTGCTTGCTACATATCGTGTTCAACAGCAAAAGGGGAAAAGAGGAGAGGAAGGAGCTGGTAGTGGAGGAGGCAGAGTGTAAGCTTCTGCATGAGTGTTCATCGCCAGGAGTGGGCTTCACCATGGGTGAGCTTCATGAGGGAGCCTCTCCATGAGTGAGCACCCTCACTAGGGATCACCTCCACAAGGGAACACCTCCATGAGTGAGCCTCTCCATGAGTGAGCACCTCTACTAGGGAACACCTCCATGAGGGAACACCTCCATGAGTGAGCCTGTCCAAGAGTGAGCCTCTCCATGAGTGAGCACCTCTACTAGGGAACACCTCCATGAGGGAACACCTCCATGAGTGAACGAACAGCTCCGTGGGTGAGCTTCTCCGTGGGTGAGCACATCCATGAGTATAGCTTCCCATGAGTGAGCCTCTTTATGAGTAAGCATCTCTATGAGCGAGCATCTGCACTAGGGAGCAACTCCATGGGTGAGTGTCTCCAGGGGTGAACGTCTCCATGAGTGACCTCCAAGAGTGAGCCTTTTTATGAGGAAGCCTCTCCATGGTGAGCACTTCCACTAGGGAGCACATCCATGAGTGAGATTCTCCATGAATGAGCATGTCCATGAGAGAGTAACTAAATGGGTGACTATCTCCATGGGTGACCATCTCCATAGGTGACCATCTCCATAGGTGAGCACCTCCATGAGTATAGCTTCTCATGAGTGAGCCTCTTTATGAGTAAGCATCTGCGTGATTGAGTGTCTCTATGAGTGAGCACCTCCCCTAGGGAGCATCTCCATAGGTGAGCTTCTCCAAGGGCGAGCATCTCCATGAGTGACCATCTCCATGGATGAGTTTCTCCATTGGGTGAGCACTTCCATGGGTAAGCCTCTCCATGAGTATAGCTTTTCCATGCTTCCTTAGTGATGGGCACTGATGATGATGTGGTCTTCATTTAATCTTTCAAGATGACTCAGGTTTGAAGGCGTATTTATGACACGTACACTACCGTTCGGTTTTAAGCAATATTTACCAAATCATTCAGGAATTGTACAGAGCATTGGAAGTATAATAATGAGTCAGAGAAACTTCCTCATTTCAGAAAGCTATCACCACTCACTCAAATGGGATCTTCTCTCTTGGTGTGTCTCTCTGTCTTACAGACTCATGCACATTCACTCACACATATTTCATAATCGTGCTGCTTTTCTGGATGAAAATATTTCAAACTCATGTCTTGCAGAGGCTTTTCCTCCAACATGGGAGTATCGGTTGAATAACTCACTAGGATGACTCCTTTCAAACAAGGCTATATTATAATGTTGTCAAAACTTAGATAATTCCATAAATGATATCACAGAACAAAATGCAAGCGAGCCTATCTGTACTAAATTAGAAAAGCTTAATATCCTTCTTCAATACCAAAATAAACTTGATATGTCCCCTGACGTATAAAGCATTAACTGGCTTGTATATAAAATTATGTCTCAGGAAATGAAGCTAGCTGACAAGATGTAAGTAAAACAGAGTTAATTATAATATATCCAGGTTGTGAAGTGACCAGCAAGCTGTCACAATGAATTTCCTAGTAAGAGACAAAGAGGATTGTGGATATGAAAAAGGTAATAAAAAAAAAAAGGAGTGTTTAACATGAAAGAACTCTGAATGCACAATAAAAGACAGTTACATAAACACATAGTTACAAGATAACCTTCACATTTTAATGAGAGAAATTGGCAGTTTCCCTTAACTCAGTAAATGCACATGTGTTAGATCGGAGCAACCCTACTGCTAAATATTTAGCCAAGAGACATGGAAATATGTCCACCAGATACTTGCACAAGAAAGCTCATACCGGGCTTATTCATAATGGCCCAATTAAGAAACAGTCCAGGGTTTCATCAGTCAGGGAATGAACGGAAAACAAGGTGATGTATTTGTACAATGGACTAGTACTTAGTAATGAAAAGAAGTGGGTTACTGATACACACAATAATATTGATGGATCTTTCTAAAAACGGGGCAGAAAGAAGCCAGACACAAAAATACAAACTGTATATTCCCATTTTATGAAATTTGAGAAAAAGCGCCATAAATCTAAAGTGAAAAAAATGAGAACGCTCTTGCTTTTCTGGGTAGAGGTGTGAAGTGATTTGGAATTTCTTGAAGGAGCTCAGTGCTAGTGAATTCTGCAGGTTTATGAACACAGGTGTATGCCTTTGTCAAGATGTGTAGACAGGCATTGGGATACCTGGGTGTCTCAGCTGGGTAAGTGTCCGGCTCCTGATTTGGGGTCGGGTCATGATCTCAGGGTGGTGAGATGGATCCCCATGTCCCACTCCCTGCTCAGCATGGAGTCTGTTTGAGATTCTCTCTCTCTCTCTCTGCCCCTCCCCCTGCTCACAGTCTGTCTCTGTCTCTAAAAATAAAATAAATACATGAATAAAAATAAAATAAATAAAACACCTTAAAAAAAAAAGAGGCACAGACAGGCACAGTCAGGATTGTGCATTTCCCTTAGAGATGCACATTTTACCTAAAATTAAAACAACAACAACAAAAAATACTGCCAATAACAAATGCTAATATGCACACTAAAGTGTTTAGCAATAGAATGTGTTTATGGTAAACTTGCTGTGTCACTTATATTTTTTAAAGATTTTATTTATTTGTCAGAGAGAGGGCACAAGCAAGGGGAAGCGGCAGGCAGAGACGGAGGGAGAAGCAGGCTTCCACTGAGCAGGGAGCCCAACGTGGGGCTCAATCCCAGGACCCTCAGATCATGACCTGAGCTGAAGGAAGACGCTTAACAGTCTGAGCCACCCCGGCACCCCTATTTATTTTTAAATATATACATGAAAAGACAGCTTGAATGGAAAAAGGAATAAAGAGATGGGTAGCTATATGATAAACCAAACGAAAGTAAAATGTGCATCTCTGCAGATGTTATATGGGTTTGGTGGACTTCTCTTTCAACCTTCTCCTATGTTTGAGAATTTTAATATTCCATAGTGGAAAACAATAATTTAATACCAATTATATCTTAGAAAAAGGTAAAGCATCATTCTTCAGTGCATGCGAGGCAGTGTTAGAGAGCTTGCGTGAACCACCTACAAATACAAAAACCAGTTTCCTGAATGAACTCTGAGATGGTAAATGCTGCTTTTAAGGAATCTCCGAAGAATGCATGGTGATGAGTATGCTTTCTGTGGCTTTTTGCCACTTCACATTTATTTTACTGGAGGAGTTATTTTTTGCTTCCCCATAACCACAAACAGAAATTTCATCTGCCTTTAATGGAGTCTTATGCGGCAAGGGAGATTTGGTTTCTTTGTTCTACCCAGATATATACATGCATGAATTTATAAACTGCAGCCCTACTATGAATGAAGCCATAACTCATTTTTCCACCTATTTTTTACCTACATGTAAAAATATTGTTACCGTGCATGCCCATTTCCACTCATTCACCTTTCAGATTTCCTTTAGAACTTGCAGTAGAGAGAGAGAGAGACATGTGGGTGCCTCAGTCAGTTACGTGTCTGTCTTTGGATTTCAGCTCAGGTCATGATCTCAGGGTTGTGAGGTCGAGCCCCCCCACCGCACTTTGTGTTGGGCTCCATGCTCAGCGTGCAGTCTGCTTGGGATTCTCTCCCTCTGCCCATCCTCCCCCTCATGCTCTCTCTCTAAATAAATTAAAAAAATCTTTAAAAAAAAAGGGTATACAAGAGACACCATTATTATTGAAACAACTTCCACAATTAAACTCATTCAAACTGTATTTTGTAAAAGATAAACTAGCAATAAATGCATAGCATCCAATTTTTTTTAAATTTAAATCACATTTTTTGTTAATATAATAATTAGTAATTTAGCCAATCTTTTCCCAAGAAGTGGTCTTGCCATTATCTCAGAAGATTCATCAAGGTAGATTGGTTGGGTCTATTTCATACAATATGCTGGAAATCGACTTACTTTTTTAAGTTCTTTTTAAAGATTTTATTTATTTGAGAGAGACTGAGAGCCAGAGAGATCACAGAGGGAGAAGGAGAGAGATCGAGATAGTCAAAGAGAGAGCATGAGCCAGAGGGAGAGGAAAAAGCAGACTCCCCGCTAAGCAGGGAGCCCAATGTGGGGCTCGATCCCAGGACCCCGGGATCACGACCTGAGCCAAAGGCAGATACTTCACCAACTGAGCCACCCAGTCGCCCCCAATATGATGGAAATTTAAAACTTTTTCTTGTTTTCTGGAGGGCTGATCTTTCATTTCCGGGGAAGGCATGAGTATTCAGGACATTTCCTACTTGCAAATGTTTGGCCTTATTTCATCCTAATGCTATGGATGACACTTTCCCTACCCAGTTTAATGCCTTTAGATTCCTTCATTTTAGGTCCTTGGGGGTTTTGGTGAAGAAGTCATGTTTGTAACGGGCCATAGTTAACCTGAAATTCTCTTCTTCCTGTTTCTACTTTGGTGGTTTGATTTATGTACAATTCACTCCATATTCTCTCTTGCTAATTTGTAAATTCTTTCATTTTTCACTATCAATTGATGATAATCGCCCTTCCCCTCTGCAAGTCCATTTTAAAAAAATACTATTTACGAATGAAATCCCCATTACTTATGACTTACATTTGGATTTTCACTAAAACTATCTACCAGTACTCTCTTTTCCATCAATAAAAATCAGTTTTGGGGCGCCTGGGTGGCACAGCGGTTAAGCGTCTGCCTTCGGCTCAGGGCGCGATCCTGGCGTTCTGGGATCGAGCCCCACATCAGGCTCTTCCGCTATGAGCCTGCTTCTTCCTTTCCCACTCCCCCTGCTGTGTTCCCTCTCTCGCTGGCTGTTCTCTCTCTGTTGAATAAATAAATAAAATCTTAAAAAATAATAAAATAAAAAATAAAAATCAGTTTTATAATCGTTAACTTTTTCCCCCACCAGTTCCTAAATTTTCCCTCCGTCAGTTTTGGGCATTCAAGTCTGTCCGTGATTGTAATTCCCTTACGGTACAGTTCTTGCTCTCAAAAATTCTCTTTTAGGGGTACCTGGGTAGCTCCATGGGTTAAGCATCTGACTCTCGATTTTGGTTCAGGTCATGATCTCAGGGTCATGGGATCGAGCCCCACATTGGGCTCCATGCCAGCGCAGAGCCTACTTGAGATTCTCTCTCTGCCTCTCCCTCTGCCCCTCCTACCCGGTCACACGTTCTCTCTCTAAAAATAAATAAATAAATAAATAAAACCTTTAAAAACAAAAAAAGAACTCTCTCATAGCAGTTGCTTAACTCATTCATTAGATTGCTTAGATTTATACACTTCTATTTATCATTCTTTATTACGTTGTCTCTCTGATTGAGACGCATTCATGTTTGATCATCCAGGTCATTACATTGAATGTTAAGAATGAAACCCATTTCGATGAATTCAGTGATATTTTTTAGTTGAGGTATTTTTAATTGCTGAGAAAAGATCTTCACGGCTGAACCGCCTTACATCCTGTTGTTAACTGTACATATTTTTCCTTGGGTTCTAGAATAATCCTTGCATTCAGTCCTCGAGAATAGTTTATTTCTGGTACGATGTCCATTTTCATATGCAGAAACCTCTAACTGGCACTTTTTATTTAGAACATGGTAATTTGAAAAGGACATTCACTAAACACAACTCCTAAACATTTTAAGTTATATCTTTAAAGCTCCCATCTGCGCGTTTTATTTATTCTGTTCTCAGCAGGAAGCGGTGACTGTTGAGTTGGTCTTCATTCTTCAGGCTAGAGCTCCTTCCACCTAGCTTTATCTCCCTCTGTGCCCTCAAGCTAGTGAGTTTGGACTTCATTCAGCACATTCTTTTTTTTTTTTTTTAAAGATTTTATTTATTTATTTGACAGAGATAGAGACAGCCAGCGAGAGAGGGAACACAAGCAGGGGGAGTGGGAGAGGAAGAAGCAGGCTCATAGCGGAGGAGCCTGATATGGGGCTCGATCCCACAACACCGGGATCACGCCCTGAGCCGAAGGCAGACGCTTAACAACTGCGCTACCCAGGCGCCCCCACTCACCTATTCTTTGGGGAACCAATTAAGTGGGTAAACTCAAACAGTGCCCGTAAGGATAGACTCACGTATTTGATGTCCCTAATTTTACTTCCTAAATTCATGCGGAGAACTCTATCATGAAATCTTGAGACATGCAAAATGGAAGAAGAACATGTTCTTCCCACTTTAAAAAATATGTAAAGAAGCCAAATTTTTATAATGAAAGGTATGTCGCTATCCCTGTGTCTAACATGGAAGCCACCACCTCTCACCAGGGATATTAATCTGAATTCAGATGGCACTTTCCATCGATGCAATCAGCAGCCTCATTGTGATTGTTCTTGATGCTGAAGGACTGTCATATCTGACCTAAGCCCACCCTGCAGGAAGATGCTAACGCTGACCTAGTAAGAGCTCCCTTGTGTGCAAAATACAATGAAGACTGTCTTGANCATGAAGACTAGCTTGAGTCCTGCAAATGCCGAATACCAACTCCATTACTGACCGAGTAAACATAAACGAAGAAAAGCTTAAACAAGCAAAACGTTCAACAGCACAGAAGCTGCAGGTAATCAATCAGAGGTAATGCATAATTCCAGAATGAGAGATCCGATCAGGGGCACAAACACTTGACATATTTTGCTTTCCTCACTCGGGTTCTAAACACAGACGTCTTCATCTGGGAGGGTTGACCGAAGAAGGATTTTTTTCTCTCTTTTTCTTTTTAAAGAGGACAAAATCATGCTGCAGCATTGACCATGCCAAAACTTTCGGCAATTTAATTATTCCCAAGAGTATTGTACTCTTCAAATCGTACAGCCTGAGTTTCTACAGAGGACTTGGATATTTTCAATAAACTCTTAAGTGTCTTCGATAGCAAAATGAGGAAAGTCCTCTATTTCTATCTGTGCGTGTGTGCATACAGGTACAGATACGCAACCAGTGAAGACCATTTACAGAACACGAAAGAAGTCCTTTCGCAATAGATGGCAAGAACACCACGCCGTGTTCGGCGTGGTGGTGAGAATTACATTAATAGGGACATAGTCTGAAGTGTGAAGTCATCGTATCTCCACAGAAGATTCTCATCCAGACAGAGGAATACACACACACACACACACACACACACACACCACCACCACCACCACCACCAACAACAACAACAGTAGTAGAAACAAGAATTAAAGCAAACAAGAGTAGGTGGGGAATTGGAAATACTAAAGAAATTGATGCTGTTCAAAAGTTAGGGCTAAAATTTGGTTCGAAGGCGTCATATTAAGACGGAACATTCTACCACAGAATTCTTTAAAACCTGTATTGAAAACCAGCCTTAAAAACCTTCTAGGCCTGTGGAATAGGATACGTTCTGGGATCTCTCAGACTTTCAGTCTTTTCCAACATCATACCCGGAGATTGTTAGCATTTGCGTCAACAATGGTGGTGGAAATCAATTTGGATTAATTGTATAAAAGGCTCATTTGAGAGCCTGACATACACCATACATTCAGTAAATGGGGACTCCACAAGGAATGGAGACATTCAATTTATACCCAGGAATGTAACAAATTAACTGGAATATCAGAATTACTTTATACTCTCGGAGAGAGCAGAAGAGAATTTGAGTAATAAATGGGTATGTCCTTGAATCCTTAATATGGCTCTCATTGTCCTGCATGTCTCTGCAGGAATTAATCACAGAGTGAGACCATGTATCCTGAGAAAGGGAACCTATCCAACTTGATTCTGCTGAAGACCCACAACCCTCATCCTTGACCAAGGACCCTTTAAGCCAGGTACACGCTTCTAGAATACTCTCTGTGGTTGGAACCTCAGGAATTTTCTGGGAACGCTTCTTAGAAATCACATTCTGAAAGTCTGTTTAGCAATGTATTTGTATAAGAATTGCAAGTGTGAGTTTGAAGATGTTTTCAGGCAGCCTGAAGACTGATCATTCATCAAAAATTTGAGGATGTGAAAGAAAACTGTTACATCATATTTCCTACCAAATTTCTTTTATGTTGACATTTCAAGGTCTATAGATGGATTCCGTTCACGGTAAGTAGTATTTAAAAAAAAAAAAGAAAACAAAACAAATAAGATAGGATTCGTTTCATTCAATTTATTGTTTATCTATGCTAACATTTTTTTTAAAAGCCTGGATATTTCAAGAACTGCTCAGTCTCTATATTGTTTACTTTCTTTTTTTTTTTTTTAAGATTTTATTTATTTATTTGACAGAGATAGAGACAGCCAGCGAGAGAGGGAACACAGCAGGGGGAGTGGGAGAGGAAGAAGCAGGCTCATAGCAGAGGAGTCTGGTGGGGCTCGATCCCATAACGCCGGGATCACGCCCTGAGCCGAAGGCAGACACTTAACCGCTGTGCCACCCAGACACCCCTCTATATTGTTTACTTACAAAATGTGAACCATCACTGACTAATTTGACTCTTTCCTTAGAGAAGGGCATTTTTGACGGGATTATCTTCCACAATGGAAGGATATTTTATGAGCTCTAATGAAGTTACTTGACTTCTGGGTTTTGCTTTAATTTAAATAGCATGACTGAAAATCTAGCTGTGCCACTCATGGGTGATTTTAATCATCAAAGTCATTTAATTTATCTGCACCAAGCTCCCTTTTGGTTAAACGGATACAACCTGCTGTCGAATTCTACTTTACAAAAATCTGTAGTTTAAAAAATGTTGAGAGAGTAACGTCTCATCCAGTGATTGCCTACAGTTATGAAATTCAGTCACTACTGAGATGCGTCCTCAAGAACCTGGCGTTCACTTTGGGGTCACTGGATCCTGTGACCCATTCAGAGACAGGTCTTCACTAACACCAAACAGTTGCAAACACATTTTGTTCTGTTCTATTTTTCACTGTGCTTGCTGACTTGGCTCCCGCTGATTCTATATCCAGTACTTAGGAATGCTGGCATTGCATGCATAACACAGAGTAGGGTTTTTGCATATCACAGGTGTTTGATATCCATAAATATGTCTTTGTATTTTGCAAATTCTTACAATGCGTATCCTGGTGGTCAAAGAACACATTGATGCATAGGTGTGTTTTGGTTATTATGTCTATCTCTATGATAAACTAAATTTGTCACAGAATAGATGCCTTAAGGATGGAGGGCATTTAAAAGATTATAAGACAACGGAGACGATAAATCTGTATATAAACTAATGTTCTCTGTGGGACTATTATTTTGATGAAGAATGAATTATCTCAGTCACCAATAATCTAAGAGCAGAAATTAATATCTCTTAATAGGCAATTTAATATCAAATGATTGCTCTTTAATAAAACCATGCAACTTTTAACTGTTGTGTAAGGCACCTGGTTCTGATTGTTCTCTAATATACTGAGCTAGGCTGTTAGTGCAGAAAGTGATTTCACTGAGCGCTTTATTCTCTGGTGTTGTAACCATTGCTGTGGCAATCTTAATAAACCATAATCGAGCAGTACAAGTGCCTTAGATGTGTCTGGATATCGTGTTTCATAGGAATGTCCTTGAAAATTGTCCCATTAGGATAATGGATATCCTTTGTATTTTATGTGTATGATGATGACACCCCGTGAGCTTTTCAAGAAATCTGCATCCAGTGCAAATGAGAAAAGGAAGCGCGCTCTCCTTCCAAATTTTTGTGTGCTTTCTTTCAAGTTTTTTTTTCCCCTAAAGCTTAATTTTTTATTGTGGTTTTAAGGAAAATGTTAAATGGACCATCCTAAGTTCATCCACGTGTACAGTTCAGCAGCATCAAGGATATTGAAAGAGTTGGGCAACAGATCTCTGGAACATTTTCATCTTGCAAACCTGTAACTCCAAGCCAGTAGACATTGATTCCTGCCACACACACCCCGCACCGCCGGACCCTATCCTAGCTGTAGTAAACACCTTTCTGCTTTCTGTTTCTATGATTTTGACCAGATACTTCATAAGAGTGCAATTCCACAGCATGTGTCCTTTGGTGACTGCGTTATTTTGCTTAGTGTCATGTCCTCAAAGTTCACTCATGGCTTAGCATGTGACACGCTTGCCTTTTTTAAGGCTGTCCAATTTCTCGGATGTGACACCAAAACCACGGGCGACAACAAGCAAAATTGGACAAGTGAGAGCACACCAACCTTTGAAAACTTTTGCACATCAAAACAAACAGTCAACAGAGTGAAGAGGGAGCTTAATTGCAAATCGTGAATGTGTGAAGAATTCCCACAACTCAAGGCATAAGAATAGCCCAATGGGGGGGGGGGGGAAACGGGCAGAAGGCTTGAACAGAGCCCTTTGTCCTCAAGAAGACCTGCAGTCGCCCATAAGCATAAGAAAATACGCTTAAAATCGCTAATCCCCAGAGAAACGTGAATCAGAACCACAGTGAGACCACACCTGACACCAGACAGGACGGCGACTGTAGACAAAAAGAAAGTACGTTCCTGAGCACGCAGACTTGGAGCCCGCACGCACGGTTGATGAGGATTGTAAAGATGGTGCGCTCTTTATGGAAAAAGGAGTCTGGAGCTTCCTCAGATAATGAAAAATTGAATGATCAAATGACCAGCAATCCTACTTCCGGGTCTGTATCCCCAAGAATTCAGGCAAGTTGGAGCAGATGTATGTGGACCCCCATGTTCTCTGCACTGATATTTGCAGTATGCCAAGAAATGGAAGCAGCTCACAAGTCCATCAGTAAATGAATGGATAAAGACGTACCGTGGACTATTGCACAATCCTTATGATGTAGGAAACACATTAGGGTTTGAAGCCAACGGCCAAGAAAGACTTCCTGAGATGTCTTTGGTGCAAAAAGGTGGATTTATTAAAGCACGGGGACAGGACCTGGGGGCAGAAAGAGCTGCACTGGGGTCAGGAGGAGAGGCCCACTATATACCCTCAAGTTGGGAGGGGTTAGGGATAGCGTAAGTCTCTAAGGAATTTTGGAAGCAAGGTTTCCAGGACCTTGGGGAGGCTAGCTGTTGGGAAAAGGTCATTTATTACCGTTTAATAAAACCTTAGTCATGAGACCCTTCAGATGTGTATCAGTGGGCCATACACTTGGGGATGATTGCCAACATGGATCTTGGGGATTTAGAGGCAAAGGAAATTTCCAAAGGAAGCTTGATATGTTTTTTTTTTAAAGATTTTATTTATTTATTTGACAGAGATAGAGACAGCCAGCGAGAGAGGGAACACAAGCAGGGGGAGTGGGAGAGGAAGAACCAGGCTCATAGAGGAGGAGCCTGATGTGGGGCTCGATCCCATAACGCCAGGATCATGCCCTGAGCCGAAGGCAGACGCTCAACCGCTGTGCCACCCAGATGCCCCTAAAATGAATATTTTAAAAGCCACGTGCAATGAATAATGATTATACCTCTAAGACGGACATGATTTTTGTAAAACAGAGGCACACACACACAAACAAAAAACTGACTCAGGCTAGCCTAAGCAGTATGGAGAAAATTCCAATTAAACTTGAAATCTGAAAACAAAAGGACGAAAGTAGGTGGAAAAGAAAATTTACCATATACAATAAAATTTTAATAGAGACTTTCCTATTAATGTCCTATGTGAATAGTTTAATTCATTCAGAGACTAGTTCGACAAAGACTTTTATATGAAAGGTTTTACCTGATAAGTACACATATGAAGCAAAAGTTAAATGTTACTTGGGAAAATAGAGTTTATGTCAATGTAATAATCATGCATGTGTAGTTATATTTCTGATGAGTTACTCTATTTTTAAAAACTCCATCCCATTGCTGATCTGTACCATGTGTATGCTTGTGTGTGCACGCACACCACGTGTGTGGGATTCAAGCAACATGGTGTATGTGAAAATATTTTGAACCCTATCAACATAAATCGCCATGCACACTCCTATGTTGAGTACCAGTCTCCCGAGAGCCATGACTAAGACCCAGGTCTTTCAAGGTGCGATTTCACTCTGTCTGCAATCATGAAAAAGTCATCTCAGCATATCATCTTGGCTTCATATTCATGTCCTGCTAGTCCGCCTGGTGGATACGACACTCTGTCCCATTGCAGACATGAATCACGGCAATCATCGCCCAGCAATAGGACATCTGGCACATTCATAAGGAAGGAACTCCCCAGGTGACCAGCAGCGTTCATTCTTCTTGGGAATACAACCCCCCCCCCCCGTTTTAATTGCTTCCCATATATTCTTGTCTTTGCTTCACAACCATTACTTGAAACATCAAAATAGTATCAAAATTTAGTAATTTAATAAAGTGAAATAAGAGCATAGAAGGAGAATTTGCTTTCCATAATGCAAATAAGGTCTATAATGCTCCGAATATCCACTGTTAATTATTTTCAACCGTCTAATCAATAAGAAACTTTGAACTTCTAATTTTCAATTAGAATTAGCACAAATTTACCGCAAGAACAGAACTCATTTCAAAATAGAGCATCTAATCATATAATGGTTACATGCAATGTCAGTTTAATATAAGTTGTCATTCAGAGGCGAAAGGGTTGAAAATACCGTTTTATTAACATTGTACTATATAAGTCTAAAATGTTTGAACATTCTGGCAGGGTACCTAATTTATATTTAATCCCATTTAAAAATATTCCTCTGAATACATTAGACTCTAAGGCAGCTATTCAAATTAGGTCTTAAAATGATAAACAGAATTGGACAATTTAGGCAGAGAACAGCTGTACTGTATTTGGCCACGTGTCATTATTATACTCACGTTTGCAATCAATGTGGACTCAATTACTAGAAATAATGGAAATCGTAATACTTCACTCCAGTAGTTTAATTTGCTTGCATGATTTATTATGCTTTATTAACCAAAAGGAGATTATACTCTTGTATGTGAAGGTGTTATTATTTGAGGATAGGGAAATCTCAGGTGTAGACATAGGAAAAGAGTATTTATGGGTGCAGAAATAGTGCTCGTTCTAAGAATAAACTGGGAAAGGGCTAAGGAATTTGGGGGGCACATAATTATTTGGACAATGCTCATTAAGACATTTATGCCACAGTGAGGAGTAGGAACAGCTTAATACTGCTTAGACGGAGCGTGCAGTGTCCTTGGGTGTCCATGGCGATGAGCAAGGCAGGTCATCTCTTGGATTCTGTGCTTAGCTCTCGTTGGGCGGAATGCATTCCAATGATCTCTGCTTGCTGTAAAATCGTATGGCGCTAGAACCACTCTCAGGTAAAGTGATGCATGGCTTTAGGACTACGTTAACAGAAACACTGAACGTGATAGGACAACACCAGCAAAAACTCTTTTCCTGCTAATATTCTAGTTCCACCGATTGCTGCCTTTTCGTTCTGGGTGTGTTCATTTGATAGAAGACAAGCATGACATAATCCTATGTTTAGATAGCTCTTGATGGATTACGCAGTATCAAAAGGACTGCATAATAATGAATGCATAAGAACTAGAGTGCCTCTACGTTCCAGACGCAAACAGAGATGACGGTTGAGTCTCGAACTAAAACAGCAAAGGCGCTGCTCCTTCTCCACATTGAAAACCATCACAGTCCTGAACTGGTTACTTCCATTCCCATATTTTGTCCCATATTCCTATTCACCTGAGTCCCAAGAGTTTCCTGATTCTTGTGAACAGCACCGGCTGGGAGAGCTGATGTGTAAATCTGTCTACAAGGTGAGCCCCTAGCTGGTGGCTCATGGAAATAGCCCCAAGGTAATCTGCTTCAATTATTAGGGGCCTGATTATCACCACCTATATATTTAAGGGTCTAGTAGAGAAAATCAGAGTTCAGATCACACCAGCTTACTGGATGCAGGAGCAAACTCAGATGATAGGATTCGAGATCAAATCCATTATCTAACATATTCTGAATTCTTTTGAATTTCCTCCAAAAAGGTGGACCTTTCCCATGGCTTAGACAATTAAGTGAAAGGCTCCAGCTTTTTTTTTTTCCATTAAGTTCAATTGGCCGACATACAGCGCATGATTGGTTTTGACGTAGTGTTCAGTGATTCATTAGCTGCGTATAACACCCAGTGCTCATCACATCACATGCCCTCCTTAATACCCATCACCCAGTTACCCCATCCCCCACCCCCCTCCCCTCCCACAACCCTCAATTTGCTTCCTGGAATCAAGAGTCCCTCATGGTTTGTCTCCCTTTCTGATTTCTTCCCATTCAGATTTCCCTCCCTTCCCCTATGGTCCTCTGTGCTATTCCTTATGTTCCACATATGAGTGACACCATATGATAATTGTCTTTCTCTGCTTGACTTATTTCACTTAGCATAATCACCTCCAGTTCCATCCATGTTGATGCAAATGGTGGGTAATCATCCTTTCTAATGGCTGAGTAATATTCCATTATATATACAGACCACATCTTCTTTATCCAGTCATCTGTTGAAGGACATCTCGGCTCCTTCCACAATTTAGCTATTGTGGACAGTGCTGCTATGAACATTGGGGTGCAGGTGCCCCTTCTTTTCACTACATCTGTATCTTTGGGGTAAATACCCAGTAGTGCGATTGCTGGATTGTAGGATACATTTCCAATGGCCTTCCATGTGATACTGACCCTGCCGGTCCCCGGACCTTCTCCTGAGAGCCTCTGGTTTAATAAGTGAAGAAATCTAAAGTTGGAATAATTTTTAAAGTAATCAAAATGACATTTGATCCAACACATATGTTAATTGATCCCAAAGATAATGAGGTGTAGAACTCCTTACCTTAGCCAGGTAATTCCTTAAAAAGTGCTAAACGAACATGGTATTCCCTCCCATTGATATCGTTGTGTCTCAAGAAACATAACCACAGAGCACATCAAATGCATTAAATATATCATTTGAGTAAGCCCTCTGAAATGTAATCGAAATATCAAATTGTGTTGTGTCTCATTTCAAAGGAATTGCAGCAGAAGTCATTGATGACTTCCGGTTCCTAGAATGTCAAGCTGCAGTAAGTTCCTTATGCAAAACAGATTATGACCAAAAGCATTATTGAGCACTCATGATAAAAAGAGAAGGTTTTGAAAACCAAATCGAAATGCCGGCACTGAGAGCATATTAGCTTAGTAAGTAAAGGGCTTCGCCTGTGGGACCAAATCATTAAACTGGGAATCGAGGTGCAGAGTCGAACTGCACAACAAAAAACCCAGGATTTCCCCATGACTGTAAGGGCGTTCACCCAAGATGTATTCCTGAGTGGTTTAGCCCCATGATACGCTAAGTGTCGTAGGGAAGCTTGCTTTTCCAGATAAACTCCCTCCCGTAGTTAATCTCACTGTCATGTCCGATTTCCAAAATGAAGCTAAGCATCGTATCCTATCTTTAAAGTCAGAGAAATGGCAGTAGTTTCCTGAAATTCAGAATGTATGCACAAGAGCCCTTTCCAGTTCACAGAAGTCATGTTCCGTTGGCTATTCAAACTTTGCTTTACTTTCAGAAAGATACAGGACACCCAATTAAACTTGAATTTTACATAGATAAACCTGAGATCATTTTTAGTAGAAATATGTCTCTCTATTGGGACGTAGTTGTGTTAAAATACTACTCATTGTAGTCTGCAGTGCAAATTTAACTGGGCATCCTGAATTTTATGTGATAACCCCATTCCCCAAAAAACAAACAAAAAACCCCCAAAACCCCCCAAACTGCTTTACATCGAACGTCGTTGGACTCTGGTCCGTGTTCTTTATAATGCCAGCTGCCTACTTCTGCTGTCTATTCTGGGGAAACCTTGATCATTTTCAAGGGGCCTAGCTGACATCTATAAATGATATTTCTCAAATATTTGCTACAAGACTATCGCATTTTGATTATTTAATGAGAATATCCTCTGTGTGCATGCATTTATCCATGTAAAACACATATACCAGCATTTGACAAATGCACGCAACCAATCACAGATATTACTTTATTAGGGGGCATTCTGTCCCCTCTGTATGAAAGTGATACTATTTTAAGGAAAGTTCTATAGATATTGCACGTACCCTAGAGAAAACTGTCATTCTTTTGTGCTTGATATTGGTGTGCTAACATTGCAAAGCATGCAGGTGCACCTGCCTGGCTCAGTCTGTGGCAAGTACAGCTCTTGGTCTCCAGGTTGTGAGTTCAAGCCTCGCGTTGCGGGTAGACATTAACTTAAAACTTTTTAAAAAATAATTTTTCTAAAGATTGCAAGAATGCCCTTGCGCATGCATTTCTTCTTTAAAAGTATGGTTATTAAACTGAGTGTGCGTCCTCAACGGTAGAAACCAGGATTTCCCATATTAGCGACTATGGTGTAAGACGGTATCGTGGCTGCTTCTAGGAACGAGTCGGATACGGCACATGGTTCACGCATGTCATTATTACCCCTACAAAGCGTGCTTCAGTTAACGGGAGGTGCTGGGCTTTTGCGAGCGGGAGCGTACGAACCAGCCGTCTGTGGAAAGGTCTTCGTTCGGGCCTCCCAGAAAACTGTCTAGAGTCACAGTATCTGTCGCACATGTCCTTTGAGAAATTCCCTGGGGAAGCACCATTTGGGGGAACAGTCGGTCTTTGTGTCCTTCACCACTTTGGGTAAACGTAGAGCCCTTGTCCCCGCACACTAGTGTAGGGGGTTCCCCGAATGACCACAGCCCAGAGGCGGGGAGGTGGGGGTGTCATTCTGGGCACTCCCTGCATGTTGGTGACTCAGGGCTGTGTGTGGAGCTTTGGCTGGCATGCTTTTGTCTTGCCGTCCTGGGGCCAGCCGTGCCTCCTTCCCCCAGGCGGGGAAAACAACAACGAGAAAACAAAACCATCAAGCCAAGAGTCACAGGATTTCACTGTCAGAAAACTTCACCGGTGGGGTTGAGTGCCAGGGACTGTGGGCTTGGCTTGCCCTCCAAGGCTGGAACCTTCGTTGACTCTTTCCTCTTATTTCTGTTCATCTCAGGCACAGCAAAGCAGTCAGAATCGGGTATGGGTTTATGGAGCCTGGACTGTGTCAGCCACTGTCTCCAAAACATGGGGTCACGTGCACAAGACAAACAGCTTCTCTTCGTGGTGGGGATAGTATGTTAGCAGAGAAAGTCAGAAAACCAGCAAACATGTACATGAAGTCAAGATGGGCTGTTTGTTAAAAGGTATGATCTTGCACCTTCTGTGGTCCCTAACATACCCCAGTCAAAATCACACCTCTTTCACTTTACTCAAAACCTTTAAACAAACATGTCCTAGGTCCCATGTGCGTAAAAGCACCTTGCTTTATCTCCATGGGAAGCCCGACATTATTTTACCCTGTTAGCTGCACATATTTCCAATGACACGTTCAGTATCTCAAAAGCAATCATTAAATAGAAAAAGAAAAAAAAATACAGCAGCCACCTGCCAAGCTCTCAGTACCCTAGCACAGAAGGACAGAGTTTTTACGTGCATTTTCAGATAAGACTCAAGGACACTCAGATAATTATGTTGTGTATTTGTGTAATATCTAACTTTATTATTAAACACCGTATGGGAAGGGGGATGAGGTCTAATTGCTGGAAAGCTGTAAGTTGTTGACAACACATAATAGTTGCAGAGCCCATGCACGAGTCCAGATGTGTGCTGATGACGGCTGGAACTACCCAAACTCGTTACTCTCACCACAAGCCCTTTGATATTTGATTATTCTCTTTTGCTTTCTCCTCTGCATTAATGATATCAAAGTGTTCTGTCATTAAAACTCTAGCCAGAGGCTGAGCGGGGGATAGTCTTTTTTTTATCTGTTGAAACGATTTTTTTCCACTTTAACTTTAAAAAAAAAGTCTCTGATTTAGCATGGCTAGCTCAAAGTTTATTGTCTACGTTCATCTGTTGCTTTGAGAATGGAGCCAGTCATCTGTATGATGAAAAGGTATCCTTTTATATTTGAGAGGCAAAGTAAAGAAAGAACAGATTTTAGGAACTCAATGAAGAATTCCTGAAGAGACAACTTATTCCAAGAAGATATTTATAAGGAGTTAGATGCCCGTAGCTTTCCTAGAGAGAAAGAGGATGATTTAGCCTTAATTTGGAGTGTTGTGAGTACGGAGATGTGTAACGTTTTAGATATTTTAGAGAATTAACGGAGTACATATGTTTATTTCAAAGGTAACAGAGATACACAGTAAATGCATCGATAACAGATAAGAATGTAATTCCTAGGAGCAACTGAGAAAACAGAAGAAAACCATTCTTCTGTGGGCACCTTTTAGAAATACATGTGCATTTAGCTCGGTGCAATAATTTCTCGGGCTTGCTTACGGGTTAATCATCAGAATTCTTTACAATCGCACATTGAGCACTGGACCACGACTTCTATTTAGATGACCAGGACTGTCCTTACTTGCTAATGACGAGTGTATAGAGGGACTTATTATTGTAATGTATCTCTGTATCCTTATTACGTTCTTCATTGAACCTAGTAACGTTATTACTTGCCTCGCAGAACTCTAGCTCTCCGTTTTTATGAGTTACAATGTTCTCTTACCCACGTGTTGCCTTGGCCTCTGTGTTTGAACATCCATCAACCTCTTGCTACATATTTGAGAAGTGGCGGTATAAATTACGTAGAATTTCATTCAGAGGAAAAATTCTGTCTCACTTGTGTCAATCCAGGCTCTGTCTGTGAAGTGTCAGTAACAGCCTTTGGCCAAACCGTGGTTTACTTATAAAATGGACATATTAGAACCTACATCCTAAGATATTTGTGAAGATAAAATGATATAATAGGGATAGCACACGGCTAGAGGCGTGCTTCACCCTAATCAATCGGGAAATGCAAACATATCGTTATGATCACAATGACGCGCCTAACGGAGATGAACGAGACTCAGTGATCATAAATTCAATCATCAAACCCGGAGGTGTGCACATTGGAAAACAAGAGGTTTTAGACTTTAAAACAAGAGGTTTTAGACTTTAAACCAAGAGTCTTCCTTTTTGCTTGTTCAAGATATGCCTCGATAAGGGCGTCTGAGCCTGGGGTGCCTACGTAGTACAGCATGTTAATCCTCCAACTCTTGATTTTGGCTCAGGTCATGACCTCAGGGTTGTGGGGTCAGCTCTGCCCTGAGCGTGGAGTCTGCTTGTCCCTCTCCCTCTGCTCTTCCCTCCTGCTCACGCTCTCTCTCTCTCTAAAATAAATAACTAAAATACTTTAAAAAAACAATAAAATATGCTAGGATAGAGTGGTGTAGAATTTCTTCTACAATTATATTTTGTGTGTGTGTATAATTGTATATTATATATTGTATATTATATATGTATAATTGCATATACACAAACATAACTGTATATTTATATGTTGTATATTATATGTATAATTGTATATACACAAATGTAATTGTATATTTATATATTGTATATTATATGTATAACTGTATATATACAAATATAATTATATATTTATATGTTGTATATTATATATAATTTATATACACAAATATAATTGTATATTTATATATTGTATATCATGTATAATTGTATATACACAAATATAAGTCATATATTTATATATTGTATATTATATATAATTTATATACACAAATATAATTGTATATTTATATATTGTATATCATGTATAATTGTATATACACAAATGTAATTGTATATTCATATATTGTATATTATATGTATAATTGTACATATGCAAATATAATCGTATATTTATATATTGTATATTATATGTATAATTGTACATATGCAAATATAATCATATATTTATATATTGTATATATATAATTGTATATACACAAATGTAATTGTATATTCATATATTGTATATTATATGTATAATTGTACATATGCAAATATAATCGTATATTTATATATTGTATATTATATGTATAATTGTACATATGCAAATATAATCATATATTTATATATTGTATATATATAATTGTATATACACAAATGTAATTGTATATTCATATATTGTATATTATATGTATAATTGTACATATGCAAATATAATCGTATATTTATATATTGTATATTATATGTATAATTGTACATATGCAAATATAATCATATATTTATATATTGTATATATATAATTGTATATACACAAATGTAATTGTATATTCATATATTGTATATTATATGTATAATTGTACATATGCAAATATAATCGTATATTTATATATTGTATATTATATGTATAATTGTACATATGCAAATATAATCATATATTTATATATTGTATATATATAATTGTATATACACAAATGTAATTGTATATTCATATATTGTATATTATATGTATAATTGTACATATGCAAATATAATCGTATATTTATATATTGTATATTATATGTATAATTGTACATATGCAAATATAATCATATATTTATATATTGTATATATATAATTGTATATACACAAATATAAATGTATATTCATATATTGTATATTATATGTATAATTGTATATACACAAATATAATCGTATATTTATATATTGTATATTATGTGTATAATTGCATATGTACAAACATAATCGTATATTTATATATTGTATCTTATATGTATAATTGTATATGTACCAACACAATTGTATATTTATATATTGTATCTTATATATAATTGTATATTATATGTATACAAATATATATATATTCAAGCAAAATAAATGAATTGAGGGTTTCCCATTTGAGTGGCTGGAAAGAACTTCCTATTGTGAAAGGACCCAGATTGTGACACTTAAAATGCCAAAGTCCTCAGGGTCTCTTTCCACTAGAATAAGTTTGGGGCTCCATCACTTTGAAACCATATCCAGGGTATCGTCACCAGGCATTTCCCATAGCTAAGTGGCCATCTGGAATCCGGAAGATCACCTCCAGCAACTCTGCCTGCCTCTGATGTCGTGGTCAGTGGCCTTCGTGAAACTTGCACTCCCAATGCTGATGATTTCGTGTATTGGGATGCGGAGGGATGATTACTCAGTTGCCTCTTTTGCTCCATTGGGATACAGGGAAAGTAATTGCCGTACTGAAAAGATTGCTATGAGAAACACATCACATAACAGAGATAAATGACTTAAGTATGTCAAGCACATCAGAAATATTCAATAAATATTACTGCAGGGAGTACAAATTCACGAATGATATTATGTGTAGAAAAAAAATATATCATTTTGACTTGAAAGTCAGGATGAATGGGACCTAAATCATGNCCTACGTAGTACAGCATGTTAATCCTCCAACTCTTGATTTTGGCTCAGGTCATGACCTCAGGGTTGTGGGGTCAGCTCTGCCCTGAGCGTGGAGTCTGCTTGTCCCTCTCCCTCTGCTCTTCCCTCCTGCTCACGCTCTCTCTCTCTCTAAAATAAATAACTAAAATACTTTAAAAAAACAATAAAATATGCTAGGATAGAGTGGTGTAGAATTTCTTCTACAATTATATTTTGTGTGTGTGTATAATTGTATATTATATATTGTATATTATATATGTATAATTGCATATACACAAACATAACTGTATATTTATATGTTGTATATTATATGTATAATTGTATATACACAAATGTAATTGTATATTTATATATTGTATATTATATGTATAACTGTATATATACAAATATAATTATATATTTATATGTTGTATATTATATATAATTTATATACACAAATATAATTGTATATTTATATATTGTATATCATGTATAATTGTATATACACAAATATAGTCATATATTTATATGTTGTATATTATATATAATTTATATACACAAATATAATTGTATATTTATATATTGTATATCATGTATAATTGTATATACACAAATATAGTCATATATTTATATGTTGTATATTATATATAATTTATATACACAAATATAATTGTATATTTATATATTGTATATCATGTATAATTGTATATACACAAATATAGTCATATATTTATATGTTGTATATTATATATAATTTATATACACAAATATAATTGTATATTTATATATTGTATATCATGTATAATTGTATATACACAAATATAGTCATATATTTATATGTTGTATATTATATATAATTTATATACACAAATATAATTGTATATTTATATATTGTATATCATGTATAATTGTATATACACAAATATAGTCATATATTTATATGTTGTATATTATATATAATTTATATACACAAATATAATTGTATATTTATATATTGTATATCATGTATAATTGTATATACACAAATATAGTCATATATTTATATGTTGTATATTATATATAATTTATATACACAAATATAATTGTATATTTATATATTGTATATCATGTATAATTGTATATACACAAATATAGTCATATATTTATATGTTGTATATTATATATAATTTATATACACAAATATAATTGTATATTTATATATTGTATATCATGTATAATTGTATATACACAAATATAGTCATATATTTATATGTTGTATATTATATATAATTTATATACACAAATATAATTGTATATTTATATATTGTATATCATGTATAATTGTATATACACAAATATAGTCATATATTTATATGTTGTATATTATATATAATTTATATACACAAATATAATTGTATATTTATATATTGTATATCATGTATAATTGTATATACACAAATATAGTCATATATTTATATGTTGTATATTATATATAATTTATATACACAAATATAATTGTATATTTATATATTGTATATCATGTATAATTGTATATACACAAATATAGTCATATATTTATATGTTGTATATTATATATAATTTATATACACAAATATAATTGTATATTTATATATTGTATATCATGTATAATTGTATATACACAAATATAGTCATATATTTATATGTTGTATATTATATATAATTTATATACACAAATATAATTGTATATTTATATATTGTATATCATGTATAATTGTATATACAAATATAATCGTATATTTATATATTGTATATTATATGTATAATTGTACATATGCAAATATAATCATATATTTATATATTGTATATATATAATTGTATATACACAAATATAAATGTATATTCATATATTGTATATTATATGTATAATTGTATATACACAAATATAATCGTATATTTATATATTGTATATTATGTGTATAATTGCATATGTACAAACATAATCGTATATTTATATATTGTATCTTATATGTATAATTGTATATGTACCAACACAATTGTATATTTATATATTGTATCTTATATATAATTGTATATTATATGTATACAAATATATATATATTCAAGCAAAATAAATGAATTGAGGGTTTCCCATTTGAGTGGCTGGAAAGAACTTCCTATTGTGAAAGGACCCAGATTGTGACACTTAAAATGCCAAAGTCCTCAGGGTCTCTTTCCACTAGAATAAGTTTGGGGCTCCATCATTTTGAAACCATATCCAGGGTATCGTCACCAGGCATTTCCCATAGCTAAGTGGCCATCTGGAATCCGGAAGATCACCTCCAGCAACTCTGCCTGCCTCTGATGTCGTGGTCAGTGGCCTTCGTGAAACTTGCACTCCCAATGCTGATGATTTCGTGTATTGGGATGCGGAGGGATGATTACTCAGTTGCCTCTTTTGCTCCATTGGGATACAGGGAAAGTAATTGCCGTACTGAAAAGATTGCTATGAGAAACACATCACATAACAGAGATAAATGACTTAAGTATGTCAAGCACATCAGAAATATTCAATAAATATTACTGCAGGGAGTACAAATTCACGAATGATATTATGTGTAGAAAAAAAATATATCATTTTGACTTGAAAGTCAGGATGAATGGGACCTAAATCATGAGGCATGTCTAGATGCCCCCAAACCAGAAGAGGCTATGATTCAAGGAACATAAGGAAAAAACGTATTCAGGAAGCATTGCATAATTTTTATGCGTTCATTCCAGCCCGTAGAGTAAAGCACACTAGTGAGTGTGAACTTCTTATCATAGTAGGCAGTCTGGCAAGGCTGTATTTGACTGAAAACCTTGAATTCAACGAGAAAGATCCAACCTTACCGAGGTTTGAAGAAAGAGCTTCCCCAGAAGAGAGGACGACAGACAGTGATGGGTGTTTTCCCAGAGCAGAAGGAGGAGGACCAGAAGCCTGGTTGGTGGGCTGTCTGTTCTGATGGGCTCATGCAGTGTTGTGCCCACGGGCCACGTGATGGCAGAACCTTGCAGTCTATTCTGAACAGTGTGTTAGACGCTTGCAGGGTTTCAATCCTGAGAGACAGAGGACGTGGTGTAGAGTGTAGTTCTCTCCTATATGCTTTACGACTATAACCCAGTGGAGAACGCAGGAAGACAGGCTGCACCAACAGCCCAGAAAGAGCTGACTGCAGGACGCAAACACAGCAGGTGTTCAACGTCCGGGCATTCCGCATGTAGCTTTCAGCTAGAATGGATAGAGTTGTGGCTGTTCTTTGTTTTTGTTTTTCATGTATGGACAGAAAAGGAATCAGGCATGCATTCTAGATTTTTGTAAAACATTTTATTAATTTATTTGACAGAAAGCACAAGCAGGGGAACTGCAGGCAAAGGGAGAGGGAGAAGCAGGCCCCCCGTAGAGCAGGGAGCCCAACACGGGGCTCTATCCCAGGACTCTGGGATCATGACCTGAGCCAAAGACAGGTGCTTAACCCACTGAGCCACTCAGGCGCCCCTAAATTTTTTTTTTTAACAATTGACTTTACAGTATGGAAATTCAGAGTTAAGAGCAAGTGAGCATTGAATACATTCTGTTGATGTCGGGGAAATGAAGAGATCCAGTTGACCATGTAGCCTTGGCCATTGGCTTTATCTGTGCAAGAAGCAGCAGGTGTGAGAATGAGAACTGTGGGAGTGTGGAGTTCTCCAGATGGAGATGGTCTTTGAACCTCCAGCAGACTCTGAACGTCATTCCTCAAAGGAAGGGTCTGTAGCCATGCCTGGGACTCTCTGATCGTTGACCTCATAACTGGGAAGAAAGGCCTTGGAGGAGGGGGATTTGGATCAGATCCCCCTGAGAACCTGGAAACACAGCCCCCCAGAACATCACTGGGTCTGGTCTGATCAGAACAGACAGACGATGAGGAGCAAGGGAGAGATGAGGACGTGGACAAGATCCGTCCTAGCTCATACACTGCATTATTCTAAACAAATCTAGAAATGTCTGCTCCGTCAGCAAACCTAATGAAATAACCACAGATGTACTGATGGCATATTATGAAGTCATTAATTAAAAACAGGCTATGCTAATCACACCATGTGGAAAGAATATTTGTCCTGCTGTAAAAATTTCTTAGAAAACAGTTTTATGCCGTACCAATGTTATATACCAAGGGACATACAGGAAGATCGCAATTATTCATAAAATTGTGTATGACGTATTGTAAGAAAATATGAAAATAATGGCTTCTGAGTAGAAGACGTAAAAGGATGTAATTCCTTCTTTGTTTCTGTGTTTCTCTACTTTTCACAGCTTTTCTGTATTTCATGATGCATTTCAGTGTAAAAAGGAGGAATCCCTCACAACTATGGTCCTTGAAATACGCGTCCACATTTATGAAAAAAAAAATCATTGAAACCCATAGCTCACTCACACACGTTAATAGGAAGACAGCTGGTGCATGATTAAAAAAATGAAAAAAAAAATTAACCACAAACCCAAGACTGAAATGAAAAGGAAAAGGTCATTCTGTCCTTGGGTGCAGACACATTTAATCCACGTCGGTGGAGATTTCCACGGAGAGGAACCACAGTAGATACTGGGAGGTTGCTGATTCGAAATCCACTTTCCGTGGGACAAAGTGACCTACGCATAGGCTTTTCCGGTGACCTCACGCCGCTAAACACTTTCCTGCCGTCTGTGTAGTGAGTTGGATAAATGGTGTTTTACTGTAGGGACATGCTTGCCCTTTCTTCTTCCGAGACATGTTGAATGGGTAGATTTGTAGATTGTATCCTGTCTCAGAACGAGACGGGATTGGAGTTTACAGCAGCTAGTCCGGGGAATCATCAGTCGTGCTAGTGAAAGATCGGTAAGGTCCAATTCTATAGGTGATCATTCTGCCTACAGATCACCTGCAGGTGATCATTTGTCCTACATAGATCACGAATATCAAGTTTGTGTTCGGTTCTGTGTTTGCATCGATGCAGGCTTACCGATCACCGTAGGATAGCGACCTCTGGTTTCTCTGTTTGCGTAAGTGGCAAACACCTGTTTATAAACATGAGGTCCCAAAATGAAAACGTGTCTTTCCTACGTGGACAACAGTTGCAGAACACCCTCTCCTCCTGTTTAGGCCCCCCCTTTTTTTTTCTCTGCTAAGTATTCTCATCGTCTCAGACTTAGACATGTGCTCCTCCAAGTGGACCATGCCATCAAGTGGAAACTTGGTTTCCAAATTGAGCCATTTGTGAACTTAGCTGTTTTTTCGTACCCCTTCACGTCTGAGGCAGGAGAACACATACCTTTTGCCACCCTGTGCACATCCCGCCCCTTCTAAATTGTGCCTATACGTTAGACTGTGACCATATTCCTAATGCATGTTTTATGGATGAAAATGGACTTGCACTTGGGCTTCTGTAATCACCCCTGGAGCAATTCCAAGAATATCGAAAGGTTTCTGTGAAACTCATTTTCATCAGACTGGCTGTCTGCTTTATTTAGAATTCTAACATTAAGAAATTATATTACTTACTAATATGTTTGTCTTATGCTTAAAATGTGTGGGATTTTTTGGTTTATTTTTTGTATTGAGTATCTTAAGTTTTTTTGGCAGCTACCTCTCTTAACCTGCGGTAACCTTCTATTTCATTTAACCTGGTCATCATTACCCAGTGATTCACAAAGCATCCATTGAAGAGGTTCTCTTATATGTATTAACAATTAATTTTCCCTGGTTGTTGTTCTTTAAACCAATAGACTCTTCCTTCAGTACCTGAAACTCTTTTTTCTCCCTGAGAACATCACTAAGAATATTTTCGAATGTCATTTCAAGTTGGAGAGAGGCATTAATAAAGACATCCAAGGACACACACACCATCGCTGACATTTACATTACTGGTCCACACTGGTGGACACGTAGTCCCACCTGGGGATGTGGGGTTCAGCAAGGAAATCAGTAAAATGCATGAAAAACAGCCAGAAAAAAAAAAACAACAACTTAAAGGGTATGTATATGCATAGTGATGAATGGGTGTATTTTACACTTTGAACTGAATTACTGTTCTTTGCTTATGGAAAACCAGCTCATGTCGTTTCTAAATGTCCAGTTCCCACCTGGACATAACCAATTACAGTAATTACACAGTTTTCTTTTCACGTATTATATTCTTCCCTGGATGCCGTTAGCAAGGAAATAGTGGTATGCTTTATGTTTCTCCCCATTGATTGGAATTCTGTTTGCTCCCCCAAAATTGGGAAATGAATAGGGGCTTCTGAGAATCAGAAAAGCTTTTGGGGAAAAAAGGTCTTATAGAATCATACAGTAATTCGTTTTCCCCAAAGACCTATGGTGCTATTAATTTATATGTGTTAGCTGCGTTTCAGATCATTTGCAAAGTACAGCGAAAAAATAATATTTTATAAATATTGTGAAAGTAATTTCATGCAGCCAGGGCAAGGGAAGTAACCTGCTGGGGGGGTAAGAGTGGAGACAAGTATCACCACTTACAAATCTTGAAGATATTTGCGGCTTTCCTTTTGGTTCCTTCTTCAGAAGCTAAAAGATATGAACATCTCATAAACACCACGTAGGACGTAATGGCAGCTTTGCCAGGGGAAGAGTAGAAATGTCCATAGCCCAGAGCTGAACTTGATGGACACATGAGAAGCTCCCACTTTGTGGCTGAGACAGTGAGCAAACCCGTGAATGGCAGGAATCCAGACATTTGAAGTGCTCCTTCCAGTACTGCCTGGTAAGAGTGAATGTCATCAAGCATGGATGATGAGAGAGGGGGCTCGAGGGAGGGAGGAAGGAGTGAAGGAAGGGAAGGAAGGGGGGCGCCTGGGTGGCACAGCGGTTAAGCATCTGCCTTCGGCTCAGGGCGTGATCCCGGCGTTATGGGATCGAGCCCCCACATCAGGCTCCTCCGCTATGAGCCTGCTTCTTCNTGCTTTTTCCTCTCCCACTCCCCCTGCTTGTGTTCCCTCTCTCGCTGGCTGTCTCTATCTCTGTCAAATAAATAAATAGAATCTTAAAAAAAAAAGAGACAGAATTTCATGGTGTAAGCTGAAATGACTTCTTGATTTATGCACTTTATAAATGGGGGAGGAGGGGCAGAGAGGGGGAGGGAGAAGCAGACTCCCTGCTGAGCCAGGAGCCTGATGCAGGACTTGATCCCAGGACGCTGAGATCCTGACCTGTGCCGAAGGCAGATGCTTCACCGACTGAGCCACCCAGGTGCCCCTCACTTTATGAATCATTTTAGACACAAAATAAGCTGGGTTGGCTTTCATAGTTTCACATTTTAACTTCAGCCAATAAACCTTCTACATTCTGTCCTACCAGGAATGCATTTCCATATGGTCTGCTTCCCTCCTGTTGTGTCATTTATTCTCACTTTATCTAAAAACACCTGTTTTAAACTTATAATTTATTAATGTGTTTATTGTGTAATTGACACATTACAATTTATGTTATGGTATTTATACTGCAATTTATTGATTGTCATAAATAATCTATAAATCTATCAATTAAATTTATATGTTTATAATATATAAAATATATATTCAAATTATATGTAAATATGTATTATAACATATTATATTACATATAATATATTTCTATACTATAAACTATAATATGTAACTATGCAATTATATATTATATATTTATGCAATTATATATATTTCTATAGTATATACACTATAATATATATTTATGCGATTATATAATACATTATATATTTATTCAATTATATATTTCTATAGTATATACACTATAATATATATTTATGCAATTTTATAATATATCATCTATATATGCAATTATATATTTCTATGGTATATAAAGTATATTAATACAGTTATATTTATGCAATTATATATGTTTCTATAGTAGATACACTGAAATATATATTTATGCAATTTCACAGGCCGCTGTACATTTCAGTACAGTTGTATGTACACTTGCACACATGGTAGAGGTACGAAACTATACACACCTAAATATATAAAATAATGTATATTAGAAAATGTGTGGAAAGAGAAAGGTACAAGTTCTTGATTTGATGTTATACATATTTCTTCTCTTAGTCTTACAGCCTTTTTGGGCTCAAAGCATTATATCCCAAGTTTTGTTTTCCTTTAATTTTATTTTTAAGTAAACTCTACACTCAGTGAGGGGCTTGAACTTAAAATCCCGACATCAAGAGTCACGTGCTCTCCTGACAGAGCTAGCCAGGCGCCCCTCAATCCCAACTTTTTTTTTTTTTTAAGATTTTATTTATTTACTCAACGGAGACAGAGACAGCCAGAGAGAGAGGGAACACAAGCAGGGGGAGTGGGAGAGGAAGAAGCAGGCTCACAGTGGAGGAGCCTGATGTGGGGCTCGATCCCTTAACTCCGGGATCACACCCTGAGCCGAAGGCAGACGCTTAACCGCTGTGCCACCCAGGAGCCCCATCAATCCCAACTTTTAACGAGAGGTCAATGCACACAAGGTAATATTTATGCTTGTCCAGTTGTCCAATGGGAAAGTTCTTCTTCCTATAAATAGCAAAATCAACATATGCATTCCTACCAATCCAGCCTGCCCCAGTAAGAGAGTTCTTTATTCTTGTAGCTTTCTGCTTCAGTAAAGGCGATCAGAAATGTGATGAGTATCTCAGAAACATGCATCATTTCATGTATACTTTTGTTTGTGTGGAAACATTAAAAGAAAATTATACATTTAGAAAACATCGTTTAAAAACAGGTGAGATCATGAACAATACAGTAAAATGCATAATTCTTTAAAAAGACCCATTGAGAGATTGTGCCTTGAAGAAGTGACGTTCACTTGGCACCAAAGAAATGTCATGCTTACTTAATATGATGAACCTTGAAGTACAGTTAATTTGTTAATGACATTTGGAAATATTTTACTAGAAAAGGAGCATGGTCACTTGGATGTTTTCCCATATTGGAACTCAGTGCGGCCAGCATAAGACAAGTCTTCCCTTAAAAAAAAAAAAATAATAATCCATGTGTTCTAACGAGAATCATCTTAGAACTTAATCAATATTAAGTACACGGTTGAATTTCATGGTCACAAAGAGGAAATGAAAGATGGGCGAAAGACAGGTTCCTTTAAAAAGTACTTTATTGACGTGTCAGCCTCAAATAATAAACGTGTATGGTAGAGAAGACTTGAGAAATGCAGGAGCGGATCCTGTAAGCAAACAGGTCACCCCTGACACATGCTGTGGAGTCTATCGCTTGCTAATGGCACACTGACTTTTCCTCCGTACTTTTCTGTGAACGTGCACATGGTCTAATGCAGTTATACCTAACACTGTAGATAAGGGGTCTGCGTGATGTTTGCTCGCCCCGTGTTGATCTCTGTCATCCGTCTGTCTGTTCATCTATCTGTTGTTCATCCCTCTCATTTATCGTTTATGTATTTACTACTGTATCTGTCTGTCATCTGTCATCTATAGCTGTATTTATGTATATCCACCTACCACCTATCGTCTATCATTTATCTATCCATGTATCATCCATCCATCCACCCATCCATCATATCTGTCTATCTGTCCATCCATCCACCCACCCACCTATCCATCTGTCTATCATATCTGATCTATCTATCTTTTATCTATTTATATCTATACACCGATCTGTCATATCTATCTGTCCATCCACCCACCCACCTATCCACCTGTCTTCCATATCTAATCTACCTATCTATCTGTCTATCTATCTGTCCATCCATCCATCCATGCATCCACCCACCTATCCATCTGTCCATCTATCTAATCTATCATCTATCTATCCATCTATCATCTATCTATCCATCCACCCACCCACCTATACATCTGTCTCTCTATCATATCTATCTATCATGTATCTATCTTTTATCTATTTATATCTATACACCCATCTGTCATATCTATCTGTTCATCCCTCCATCCACCCACCCACCTACCCATCTGTCTATCATTTCTATCTATCCATCCATCCACCCACCCACCTATCCATCTGTCTCTCTATCATTTCTATCTATCCATCCATCCACCCACCTACCTATCTATGTATCTATCTATGAATCTATCATTTATCTATCTCTGATCATCCATCTATCTTATCTATCTATCATCTATCTATCTTTTATCTATTTATGATGTATCCACCCATTCATCTATCATATCTATCTATCCATCCACCTAGCCATGGAGCCACCTACCCACCTATCCATCTATCTCTCTATCATATCTATCTATCCATCCACCCACCTACCCATCTCTCTATCTACAGTCTAGTAATCAAAATGTTCTTTATTGTGTCTCATAAGCTATTTTATTTTTATATGTACGCAACTTTGACACTCAGGACTTATTACATATCCAACCATACGCTTCATTCCTTCTTGTCTCAAGTATTTCCACTTGCTATTGTTACTTTTGTATTCCTAAAATGCAAGTTTTATCTCATCATAGCCCCTTGGTCAGAATCACTCAGTATTTTTCTATTATTCCAAAACAAAATTTATTCTTATGTGGATCTGCACTATTTTTCCAAACTCACGTTTTGCTAATTACTGAAGGTTATACAACTCGGGTGTAGAATTTCTAATAAGAGCTGTCTTATTAGCTGGGTGCAGCTCCCTAAGCACTGTGGGTGGCACGCCGGGAGGTCATTTATCCGCTTTGTTATTGACACCTGTTGGTTTAGTCCTTGTAATGACAAGTCAGTCAGGGTCTGGGGTGGCTATTGCCTCCAGCCCATAAGCTTGTGCACGTCAACAAACTCATCAGTTTATACCAGTTTGATGGAGAAATATCATCTTTGGTTATCTGTGCCGAGATGGGGGAAGGGGGCAGTTTGGGAAGCACCGATTTAGGAACAAGCTTCTTTCTGCTTGAATAACCACCAGGAACACAAGAACACCGCTAAGATCAGAGAACTTTTATTTCTTTTGCAAAGCTTCCACAATGATAGAAGAGATCCGTGGTGTGGGAACCCAGGTTTCTTGTGTTTTGCTGTTCCGCCTTCCCCACACCTTGACTCTACCCGCTTGCGTATTCTGAGATGCTCGCTTCATGGCCTTTCTTCCCCTGGAAAGTATCGGCCTGTGCACCATGCATTTGCACACACATCCAGTCAGGGACATCCTGGGACCTTCTTGCTTCCCCTTTTGCTTGTACCCTCCCCTGCAGACTCAACCCACACCTAGCTGCAAGAAAACCTGAACAGGGGAGTTCTTTCCACGGTCCCAGATCCAGCTTAGGACACAGAACGATTATTGTCTTATTCTTCTGCGTTTCCTTTTGTTTTGTTGCCCTAAAGAAGAAAAAAAAGTTAAGGGGACCCATTAGTAGATCTACCGTGTCTGCCAATGACCCAGAACAGGATGGGAGATACTAGATGCAATGGTTTTGCAGCTGAATCAACCAAGAATTTAAGGTTGGGTTTTGGAAAACTCTCAGAGTTCACTCTAGTAAGAATAAGACGATAACATAATTTTATGAGAAAGTAGAACTACCCCCCCTTTTTTTTTTAAAGAAAATAGACTTCTCTGTAAAATGGAATTATTTACAAAGCAAAGTCACAGACCCCATGTGTCTCTGTCTCCAGTGTCTGGAGGGTCTAGGGAGGCCGGCGCTGTGTATTAGCATGGACGGTAGATTGCCAGAGCTCTTCTGAGTCTATTGACGTCAAACTAATTTGGCTTTGATAATGGCACACATGCTTACACAGGTCACCGTCGCATGTCACGCAGAATGATTCTAGGCTGGGTTGGCATATGCTCAGTACAGACTTCCAACACCGCACTAGAATACAGATACAAAATGTGAGAACAGATTGAAGGGACAGAAAATATTCCAGGCCACAAAGGGAGGCCAATGGAACTGTATATCGGGGTTAATATATCTCCCTTTGACTTTTTCAAAGGGTAACCATAGCAATAGAGCAAACTATAGCCGTGTGTCCCCGTGGGAGATTTGAATGCCTCCATTCTCTTACAGAAGATTGATCAAAATGACTGATTTTGACTTAATGAGTCAAAGATTATAGAGTTCTTGAAATGTAGCAAAGCCTTGCCTTGTACTAAACCTTTAGAGTCCCATTATGTTTCGAGGATGTTTCGCTGGTAAAAGTTTTAAAATTAAGCCCATTCAATATTCTGTGCCACTGAATCCCCTTTATATCAAGTGAAATGTGTAAGAAGTCACAGGCAACTAACTGTTCACATATAGTGTGGAGAGCCAAAGGATCCCTTTGGACATAAATCTCCAGATTCTCTCTCTACCAAAAAATACCTTTGAACTTACAGGCATTTTCCATATAATTTAAAGGGGCTTACTGACAAATCCATCTTTCAGTAAAATCAGGCAGAACTGGGTTCCAAGTGTGTGGAGCCGCACTTTGTAGATTTCAGCAAGCTCTTAGGCGACAGCCTGCTACCACGATGCCCTCAGGGCATCAACGAGAAGACTAGATGAACTTCAAAAACTCTTACCTACCCTAATGCAAACATTATTTTTAGATTTATTCTTTCCCTCTGTAATTGTTTTCCTTGCAAGAATGTAATCCCTTTTTTGAGATTCACAGCCTTGTCTCTCTCTCAAACTCAGCCTTAATTTTATTAACTGATAGTGCCTGATAATGAAGCATGAATATTTATTTTAGCTCTATTATGTACATTCCCTGCGAACTCAAATTCCACATATCCAGGGGACCACACATTCAGTCACTTTGAATCACGTGCAGATGTATAAATGATCAAACTACTTTCCGTAGGTAACATTCCTCACTGTTTTTTAAAGATTATTCATCTTACAGAATGAGAGAGTGTGTGTGCAAACATGGGAGGGGGCAGAAAAAGAGGGAGAATGAATCGCAAGCAGATCCCACACGCACTGAGCTTGGAGCCTGACGTGGGGCTTCATCCCACAACCCTGAGACCATGACCTAAGCTGAAATCAAGAGTCAGACACTTGGGACGCCTGGGTGGCACAGCGGTTGAGCATCTGCCTTCGGCTCAGGGCGTGATCCCAGTATTGTGGGATCGAGTCCCACATCAGGCTCCTCCGCTATGAGCCTGCTTCTTCCTCTCCCACTCCCCCTGCTTGTGTTCCCTCTCTCACTGGCTGTCTCTCTCTCTTTGTGAAATGAATAAATAAAATCTTAAAAAAAAAAAAAAAGAGTCAGACGCTTGACTGACTGAATCACCCAGATTTGCCCTCCTTTTTTTCATGTAAAAGGTAATCAAAATGGGGAAAAGCCAACCTGAAAAGGCTACCTGCTGTATGAATCAAACTCTAGGACATTCTGAAAGAGACAGTAAAATGACCAGTGGATATTTAGGGGCAGAGGGAGGCATGAAGAGGCAGAACATAAGCATTTTTAGGACGGGGAAACTATTCTTTATGATACTCTAATACTATATATAATGATATTGTAATCTTTACTATGATAGTGTGATATCATGATACTATGTTATACTATGACACTGTATTGATACTTATCATACTACACTTAATGATACATGCCATTCTGCAATCATGCAAACCTGCTACTCGTGATACTTTATGATAGTGTCATTCTGCAATCATGCAGACCCACTGCTTAGATACTTTGATACATTTCATCCTGCATTTATCCCACCACCGTGTGTACAACACTGAGCAGACATCTTAATGTGAAGTATGGATAGTTGGTGATGGTGATGTATCCATGCAAATTTATCAGTTGGTGATGGTGATGTGTCTGTACAGATTTATCAAATGCACCATCTCGTTGGGATGCAGATAATGGAGGAAAAGCAGTACCTGAGTGCAGGCAGGGGGTGGACGGGAAATCCCTGCACCTTCCTCCCAATTTTGCTGTAAACCCACAATTAGGTCTTTAAACAAACTGAACTTGTAACAGTGCAAAGAGGTCATACGTCAGGGCACCCTGGCAAGTGTCTGTGTGTTCTGCCTACAAGAGTTAACTTCAAATGCGGTCAGCCTCGCTTTGATATTGAGAGGGAGACGGAGACAGAACTCAGGGTGCATGATGCCTTCCCATAGGACCGTTTGCATCTAGAACATCATGAACTCTCGACCAGAATGATCTACGTTCCTCCTGCGGAGAATGGTCCATTTATGCATTGCCCTCTAGTAATTTCTCTCCACGTAAGACTTTTCATTGCTTCTCCTTGTCTATCTACCTTCTGGCAGATGGCACGCAGCCAATATGCAGAGATTTTTGTCCCACCTTGCAAGACGTACGATGCTAAGACTAATTAGAGAAAGACACACACACGGATGTGTGTGCGTGCATGCGTGTGCATAGATAGACATGCACACATGTCCATTGCATGTGGATACGTGTATAAACACGGTTCTACAACCTGCTACCTCCTCTTTGGGGAGACATGGAGAGCTGTCTGTGCCAAGTTTTCCCTTTACACAGGCTTTGCTCTTGACGGTTTTGACCTGGAGAAGCCACAGGTCCAAAAGACTGAAGAAATAGATGATTATCACAAATGAGTTCAGAGATTGAAATGAAACCGCTGGAGATTAACTGCCTGGCGGGAAAGATGAGATGTCAGCTCTCCCCCCAAACATCCAATAACTGAACACAAACAAAGATTATGTTTTTTTATGACAATCTTCTGGATTTTTTTTTTTTTCCTGTTTAGGAAACTTCTTTGAGCAAAATGACTTTCAGGGAACTGATGTCTAAGTGACATTGTCAATATCACCACAAAATTATACAATTAAATTTGCTTTGCAGACAAGTTCATGCAATTTACCTACCACATAATCTCTGCTTCATAAATTATATGCCTCCCTTCCCTCTTCTGAGGTTCATTGCAAAATAACCAAACATAAAATACAATTTTAAGCTAGTCAACATACTTTATCAGCTTTTCAATTATGCTGCATATTGTATACTCTGTCTTTTCTAAAATGAAGATATCAAAAAATGGAATAAGGTAGTTTTTACAGCAGACGGCCAACTTAATTAGAAAAATAGGTCATACGCATTCTTTTATAGGAAAACCACAAATATAGATATGTTCATTTCATAACCTTAAGTATAGGAAATAAATTTTTTTATCATTCCTCAATTTTACAGCTATGGAATTAAAATCCAGGAAAAAACAAATTGCTCGTTAAGGGTACAGCTAGTAAATGTCAGAGCCAGGCATGAAGCTGAAAGAATTGGCCCAAGCAGACTGATTTTCCATGAACTAGGTATTTAAATTTTAAAATGTTATCTGTGTGAATTTAGTGTTTGCTATATAGGACTATAGAAATTCTGAAATTTAATCTATTGAACCTCTGGAATTACTTTTTAAATTTAGACAATTAGAGAGAACCTTAAAATTTGTATGACAAGCCAGTATTATAGTTCGTATTTCATGGGCTGTGTTTTAGTGTGATTGTACTATAAATAACCTTCATAATTATATTCACAGAGTAGGAGATGGACAGGGGTCCTTTTAATCAGTAGAAAATTATGTCCATAATCTTAAGAATAATTCTAGAATGCAGGTACTATAAAAAAAAAAAGAAAAGAAAAGAAAAAGGGACATCATAGCTGGAAAACAAACATGGCACATATATTCTTGGGGTACAAATGGTCAAACCTTTGTACCGTATTAAAAATATCTATTGATGAACACACTTGCATTTCAAGTTACAGTAGGAAGGGCCACTGGGATCCAGTGATGTCTTATTGTATACAATCAAGAATTGTGTACACTCGGCTACAAACTATGGCAGGGATTTTATGGAAACTACAGACAGTATTTACCTACAAATTCAAAATAAGCAGCAGTCATTTGAATGGAAATCGGAGGTTTTCAGGCCACTGAGCTGAACCATGGCAAGGAGAAGTATTTTCATAATGGGTGGTAAGAAGGCATAATGCTTGGGGGCGCCTGGGTGGCTCAGTCCTTAAGCGTCTGCCTTCGGCTCAGGGCATGATCCCGCGTTATGGGATCGAGCCCCCACATCAGGCTCCTCCGCTGGGAGCCTGCTTCTTCCTCTCCCACTCCCCCTGCTTGTGTTCCCTCTCTCGCTGGGTGTCTCTCTCTCTGTCAAATAAATAAATAAAATCTTTTTAAAAAAGGAAAAAAAGGAAGGCATAATGCTTGTAAAGGGAGGTCACCATCAGAGATTCAGGCAAAAAATACAAAATGTCAGTAAAACCTACCCACCAGNGATCCCATAACGCCGGGATCACGCCCTGAGCCGAAGGAAGATGCTTAACCACTGTGCCACCCAGGCGCCCCAAAGATGGACCATTTTGACACATTTGTTAGTATTTCGAGGAATTATAAAGATACTATATGTATATAATATATATTACTTGCATATACATGCCTTAATGTAACTAACATAATTATACATTGTATATTTGATTATATAGTTGATATAATTTATAATAATAAATTTTATGTAGTATGGTATATGTAAGTTGTTCATGGAGAAGCATTAAAAAATCCCTTCCCGTAAGGTCATAATCAAAATACTGGGCCACACAGAAGTGACTATACTTTCTACCTCCAAGGCCAGATGTGAAACACTCTGACATTCTTCCCAGACACAAGTTACAGCATCATACCACATGGGGTTTGGGGGTTATCATATAAAAATGGTCCATAAAAGCCATTTGAGGAAGTCTTTGGGGGTCACAGTGACACATTAAAGTAATGTGCAATGGATACTGTTATTATAACGACATTCCTTTTTTCGTTTATTGGTTTACAATTAATTCCATTGAGAGAATTCCTGAATCAAATAATTATATTGGGGCGCCTGGGTGGCACAGCGGTTAAGCGTCTGCCTTCGGCTCAGGACGTGANCAGGGCGTGATCCCAGCGTTATGGGATCGAGCCCCACATCAGGCTCCTCTGCTATGAGCCTGCTTCTTCCTCCCCCACTCCCCCTGCTTGTGTTCCCTCTCTCGCTGGCTGTCTCTATCTCTGTCGAATAAATAAATAAAATCTTTAAAAAAAAATTTAGGCAAACGGGCTCTTTTATCATTTCAGCCAAATGTATTAATGTAGGTATTTCAGTTTTTATTGAAGAATAATGGACATACAAAATTGTATTAGTTTCAGGTGTACAACATGGGGACTCAGTATTTATATACAGGGAATGCCTGGGGGGCTCAGTTGTTTGGGCATCTGCCTTCGACTGGGGCCATGATCTTGGGATCCTGGGATCCAGCCCCGTGCCAGGCTCTCTGCTCAGCGGGGAGTCCATGTCTCCCTGTCCCTCTGGCTCTATGCTCTCTCTCTCTCAAATAAATAAATAAAATCTTTAAAAATATATTTACATACAGTACAAAATGGTCACACTGAAAGCATAGTTACCATTTATCACCAACGTTGTTACAATCTTATTGACTATATTCCTTACGCTGTACATTACATCCCTGTGTCTTAAAATTTATTTTATTTTTTTTAGATTTTATTTATTTATTTGTTGGAGAGAGAGAGCGGGAGCTCAGGGGAGAGGGAGAAGCAGGCTCCCCACTGAGCGGGGAGCCTGATGCGGGACTCGATCCCAGAACCCCAAGATCATGACCTGAGCCAAAGGCAGATGCTTAACTGACTGAGCCACCCAAGAGCCCCTTAAAATTTTATTTTAAAATTGGTTGAGTGTACCTCTTAATCCCATTTACCAATTTCACCTATCCCCTCATCATTCCCTTCCAGCAGCCCTCCATTTGTTTTTTGTATGTTTGAGTCTATTTCTGTTTTCTTTGTTTTTGTTTTGTTTTTTTAGATTCCACGTACAAGTGAAGCCATACAGTATTTTTCTTTCTTTTTCTTTCTTTATCTGACTTATCTTACTTAGTATAATAATTTACTGCAAATGACCAATATTTTGTTCTTTTTCATAGCTGAGTAATATTCCAGCGTGTGTGTGTGTGTGTGTGTGTGTGTGTGTGTGTGTGTGTGACATCTTCTTTATCCAAAAACACAAGAGATAACAAGCATGTGCAGAAAACGGAGCCCTCTTGCACTGTTGGTGGGAATGCAAACTGGTGCACCCACTCTGGGGAGTAGTATGGAGGTTCCCCCCAAATTAAAAATCAAACTACCCCACATTCTAGCCATTCTGCTGTAGGTATTCATCTGGACAAAACAAAAACACTGTTTCAAAATGTGAACATTTTTAAAGTGTTCATTGCAACCAGTGTTGTTTGCCATGTGTGACAGCAACTGGAGAGGTAAAATTATGTTCTTGGAAACAGGCTTTTATTTATATATCGAGGAGCAAGTAGGATTAACTATAATCAGTCCCCAGAAAGGCCCTGTAAATTCACAGGAGGAGTGGAGAGCATAGCCAAATGGTGCTATGCATTTTTCATCTTTTCCCAACCTCCTGTGTTTTGTAAGTTGGAGATTATTCTTCAATTTATGTCATTCACAACATGCATGAGAGTTTGTACTCAGTGGTTCGAGATGCTAACAGACTAACTACCACTTGTTAGGATGTAAGCACATGTTCTCACTATTATAAGATACTCCTGACTCTTCAGAATCACAGTGAAAAGCCCATTTCTTTAGTCATTCTTGCAGCATGAAAGACCTTTTACAAAGTGCACGGGATGGCCCCTAAATTGAGACTCTTTTTTTTTTTTTAAGATTTTATTTATTCATTTGACAGAGATAGAGACAGCCAGCGAGAGAGGGAACACAAGCAGGGGGAGTGGGAGAGGAAGAAGCAGGCTCATAGTGGAGGAGCCTGATGTGGGGCTCAAACCCGGAATGCTGGGATCATGCCCTGAGCCGAAAGCAGACGCTTAACGATTGCACCACCCAGGCGCCCCTAAAAATTGAGACTCTGAAAATGAAGCCAGTTNTCCCAGAATGCCGGGATCACGCCCTGAGCCAAAGGCAGACGCTTAACGACTGCGCCACCCAGGCGCCCCTAAAAATTGAGACTCTGAAAATGAAGCCAGTTCTCGGAAATAGTAGTTATATGGACAAGTTATTTCTGAATTTTCCTTGAATAGAGGGTCTTAGCATTTTTATAGTTCAAAAAAGTCAGTATTGTTGGAATGGAATCAGTGTTCTTTAATGTTTTTATCTAGGAAGAGACAAAATTCTTGTATAGTGGACACTAAAATTTATGTTCTTAGGTAAAACCGTGTAAAATACTTGCTTCTGTCTTGTGCACATCAAGCAGTCAAGAAGGCACAGCTCCTTCATGGATGTCTGCTTTCCTCTTTCCACATCATGGTTGCTAAGAAACAGTCACCTCCTGCCTCTGGTCACTGTATTGAGGTGATGGAATATGTCAGCCATTCCTCCCCAGGGTAGTTTCAAACTCTCACCAACAATCTTCTTGGGAGATATTCAGATTGCCATTGGGTGTGGTGGGAATACACAACATGTGTTTCCATTTGGGGTTATGATGGCTAATTTCATGTGTCACCTTGACTGGGCCAAGGGGCACCTTGTAAGGTTAAGCATCATTGTGGGTGCACCTGTGAGGGTGTGTCCAAATGGGATGAACATTGAATCAGGTTTGAACAAAACAGATGGCCCTCCTCAATGCAGGCGAGCCTGATCCAATCTGTTGAGGTTCTGAATGGAACAAGAAAGTAGAGGGAGAATTCATTCTCTCTCTACCTGACTTTCTTCAAGCTGGTCATTAGTCTTCTCTTGCCTTTGGATTTGAACTGGGACTGCAAATATGCCATCAGATCTCCTGGTTCTCCAGCTTTCCAACCACAGATCTTGACACTTCTCAGCCTCCATAATCACATGAGTCAATTCCTTATGATAGCGATAGATAGATAGATAGATACAATTGATGGATAGATGGATGGATAGATAGATGATAGATGATAGATAACAGATGTGATGAATAGATAGATAGATAATAGATGTGGTGAATAGATATGATGGATGGATAAATAGTTAGATGATAGATATGATGGATGGATGGATGGATGGATAGACATGATGGATGGATGGATAGATAGGTAGATAGATACATACATACATAGATACATAGATATAGGGATAAGTGGATAGATGATAGATGGATAGATAGAGAGATAGATAATAGGTGATAGATATCTCTATATTTACCTATTTATATTTCTATGTCTCTCTATCTATCAATCTATCTTTCTATTGACCTACCTATCTATCTGGTCTCCATTCGTTCTCTTTCTTCAGAGAATTCTGACCAACATGACTAATACAGGGAAAAACCTAGAATCAAGGTTTCTTAAACTGAAAAATGAAATTGTGAGTCACATATAATCGTTCATATTTTGAAAGTCCACAGGTCCATTGTGGTTGACACAAGGATTGTGGGATCTCTTCTGATGCTTAGTGGGCAGGGCCCAGATGTGCTAGGCATTTTGATATGACACAGGAGAGTTCTGCATGAAGGATTGCCCCCTTGCCCCTCACTAACTTCAGATATCCTTCCAGACACACATTGTAAATGAGAAGACCTATTGATAACAATTCACTGTGGGAACTAAATCCATTCCCCATATGAATACTGTATTTTGCATGGTTCCAATACACACTGAATTATCAAGGTAGACATTTCACTGTATACATTTGGGGAAAATGATACCTTGTTTAAAGTTCTTTACTAGGGAAACATTTCTTTCAAGACCAAATAATAGCAAATTCTAGGGAGGTTGCAAGTATATTCTATTTGAAGTAACAATGCTTCCGTAACAGTAAAACACTAAGGCAACAAATACTGAGTTTCTTGTTAACCATTCAGAACTAATTTGAATCCTGGTGCCTAGTAAACACTTTTTTTTTTAAAGATTTTATTTATTTATTTGACAGAGAGAGTTGGGGAGAGAGCACAAGCAGGAGAGGCCGAGGCAGAGGGAGAGGCTGAGTAGGGACCCCAATGCAGGACTTGATCCCAGGATCCTGAGATCACGACTTGAGCTAAAGGCAGACACTTAACCAACAGAGCCACCCAGGTGCCCCGTGAAAACACTTTCTGCACTTGAAATACCATCCTGCTTGGTAGGTAAAGGTGAACATTTGGTTGTGACTCTCATTTCATTTTTCCTTAGCACAGGAAAACCCGCGATTCACTCAAAAGCAGGATTCGGGTAAAGAAAGATGCTTAATGATAGTGAGATTATTTTCTTCATTTTGGTTATATTTATTTTCTGTGTGCTCTGCTACCTTCAAACACCAAATGTTTCCATTCTCCATTATTTGCATTAAGTTCCTCTATTTTGGAAATTTAAATTGCATACACACTCTGTAGCTGTTGATGATTATATGGTGTCCCATCCTACAAAACAAAAAAAGAGAGAGAGAGAATAATGTAATTTAGAATACTGGAACCTCCATAGTTTATTCCTTCCTTAAAACTTCACTGCAGGTCAGGTAAGAAACAATCAGGTGAGTTTTGAACGTGTGGCAGGAACTTGATCCAAGAGATGAATATACTGTATTCTTTCATGCAATTTCAGGAAGGCTATTATCCGAAAAGGTAGCCTTAAAGCAACCTGTGATTTATGAATTGCTGAAAATGGATCTTTCAAAAAAAGAAAAAAAGGAATGTCCTTTGAAACTCTTGTTCTGAGCAGACCCAGCAAGGATCACGATAGTTCCAGATCCTTCATCGCCATATGTACCCATCTTGAGTAAATTGCTGGCAGTGGCATTGAAAGCAGAATTGCCTTACAAGAACTGTAGAGCCTTCCCGTGATAGGTGAACAGGTGAGAAGCAGAGCCCAGAGACACGGCCAAGCACAGCCTTGCCCAGGAACATGAAGAGGGAAGAGAACAGTCAGTGGAGGCTCCAGGCAGAACGGCATCATACTGTCTGCATTCCCACGGCTCATCGTCCTGTGAACGCCATACCACGCACAGAGATCGTTTCCACACGCGCACACAAACAGCTTCCGTTCTAGGCTCTGGAGTGGGTGGAGTGGCTTTCTGTGTTGGCTTCACTTCCAAAAGCTGAGCAAACACCCTCCTCCAAAAGGCCTTCGAGAACTCTCCCATCTAACAGGATATGACAAAACTTGCCCTAGACGCCCAAGTATCGGGATGACCCCTTTTCCTGTGCACTTCAGGAAGTCTCCGAGGGCAACAACGGGCGTTAGAGAAACCAACACCTAGCACTTCTGCATAAAGGGATGTTGGAAGAACACTGGAGCATGAACCACTCCGTAGGGACGGGGGAGAGCATCCGACAACCAGGTTAGGGAGTCCAAGCGCTGTGGTTGTGCACAGAGAAAATATTTTCTGCCCTATGGCATGATTTGATCTACTAACATCCTGCCTATAGTATTTCCATTTAAAGAATTCTGATCAGAGCAATGGCAAGATAAGAGGGAACTACATTTTCAATACCTGGAAATCTCAAAATTATGATCTTCAACATGAATTTTAGTAACAGGTTGGATACGTTTAGATTCTCTGTGTCTTGTGCCTTGGATAAACAGTTTCCAGATTGGTAATAATCAATAAAACATTCAATATTTCTAAGTCTAGATACTGCTGTTTTTTTCCTCATTTAGTGATTATTTAGTGATTAAGGGAAAAGTGATATCCATAAAATATAGATGATTTCGTATAAAACCCGTCCATGCTATAGCAGTTACTTATTGAATAGCAACTCAGTGCTGGACGGTGTTTTAATCCCGGAGGATTCAGTGCCCAATGAAAGCATCATGGAGCTTGTGTTTGTTCCCAGCTGGGACAGGAGGTATCAAAGGAAAAGTCAGGAGTTTGTAAAGAGACCACATTTACCATCAAGTGTGAAAAGCCTGATTGATCTTTGTCTATGCAAACCTTGCATTCAAGACAGGAGTTCAATGTCGGACAATCGTAATACTGATGATATGAAAAAACATGAAGTTCCTTTATGTCCAAATCTCATGGACAACACCTTTGGCATACTTTAACTTAAATGTCTTCCGGTTTTTATTCTTGCCCATTTAAAGGAGGCATTTAGTACATTACAGTGTTGTGCAAACATCATCTCTGTCTAGTTCCCAAACTTCTTCATTACCCCAAAAAGAAACTCTGTACCTAGTAGCACTGAATCCCCATCCCTCGTCATCCTGCCCCTGGAGCCACTCATCAGCTTTCTGACTCTAAGAATTTACCTGTCCTGGACATTTCCCACACGTGGAATCATACACGATGTGGCCTTTTGTGCACCTAATGTAATGTGTCTGAGGTTTGCCTGTGTTCTAGGATGTATCAGAGCCTTCTTTCTTTAAGGGGCAATCGGACTTTGATACAAACATACAGATTCACCACTTGCGGTATCCAAGAATTCGAAATGGGACATCTGTCCTGGGAGATCCCAGAACTGAAGTGGACACCAACACCATCTTGTCAAATCTTCCAACGAGAATCCAGCCCACCCATCCCCCTTGTTATTCATAGCCACGTTCCGTGTCATCTCTGTGTTGTGATCCTGTGTCCGATTCATTAAAACACAAAGAAGATTAAGTCTCAGTGAATGGAACTCTTCCACGGGGTTCATCCCAGCTTCCTAGAGGATTTTCCCTTATTGAGTAACATAGCACTGCCAAGTGTCGCCAGCTCACCAGCGATTCCTTTAAGCAGAAAATACACAGCCTCCATCTCTCATGGAATCCGCATTTAATTAGCAAGCCCTCCATGGAGAATCGACAAGGCATTTTCCTAACTTAGGGAGACAGTCCGTGAATAACCTTCCTAGGGACATTCCGGTGCCAGAAGGGCGTACTTGGCATGTTTGGGAAATATCTCGGGGCTCCTTTTTAATTAGCTTCTGAAACTCTTCAATCAGGGTCACGGTACTTGTGTTTCACTTACTTCGTGAGGAGAACCAGTCCGTTGAAAATGCAGATGCACCACGTGTCTCAGGATATGACAGCTGCTTCCACTTGAAATTGGTGGACATTTTCATCTAGTTTTCTCATAGCAAACACATCCCCTCTAGGTCCACAGGCATAATTTTGCTCTTTTTCTCAATGCTCATGTAATCAATGTGAGCAGTACAAGCCATTGCTAGTAATTCGCTGGGATTTTTAAATATTATACTCAAACATAACGTCTTCTGTTTGTGGCAATTCCTTGAAACTAGAAATGCATTTATAAATAAATGTCCGTGGAGTATTGCCTTCTTGTTTTTTCATCCTTGGACACAATTGTGGCCATATATTTAATTGAAAGCCTAACAGTTTAAAGCTGTAAAGATGTCTTACATGTTATTTTACTCAATTATGCTTTAATGATGAGTAAACTTGATCCCTATGGATGTCTGCAAGTGTGACCAAGATTGTATGGCCTGTAGCTTCTCATTGCCAGTGAGAACTCAAAACACTTGAGTTTCCATTCAGAGCTTACATTTTCCACCATTAATATTTGGTGACATAGAAAAAAGGTTGAGGGTTGCCATGAATCTTCTTTGTTGGGGCAGTCGTAGTGGGTATGGCGGGGTGGGGGACAAAAATGAGTGAGAAATTATATTTGCAAATCTGTGCTTTACGGTCTAGAGGGACTGTTTACTGTGATCGCCAGTGCTTGTAGATAATCTTTGTGTTTCAGTGAGAATGTGGAGATGAACTTCACACGGAAACACTTACACGTAGGGCTATGGAATCCATAGTTCTTTTCTAAGTGAATTTTTATCGTCAAATGTAACATGCATTAAGAGTGTGCATAACACAAACATAGACCTTGATGACTTATTACGCCAAGTGAAGACCATTTTAACTTCCGCTAAAAGCATGAAATAAGATGTGAAGTGTGCTGCCACCATCTGTCTTGACCCCTCTCAAACATCTCTGCTTGTAGTACTCCCTTGCAAAAATAACACTATCCTGAGTATTATGGCTCTTACTTCCCACTGTGGTGGACCTTTGGGTCCCATCCATATGGAGGATTGAAAAAAACACCTGCAACTGGATATATCGTATACAGTTCTTGGTATATATCGTTGGCTCGTTTCCATTTGTTATATACCCAAGGCACGGAAATCCTGGTTCATGTGTTCTATGAAGACAGGCAGCTGAGATTAAAGTCAGTGGCTGATGGCCAATGACATCACCAAATAGACCGATGGAATGAAACCTCCATAAAACAGTTTGTTGATAGCTTTTGTTATTTGCAGTTAAATAGAAATGTTAGATTTAACTGGTTACATTGCCTAGTAATTTGATGGATGGTTGGTCGTTTGAGAAGGCTTCGAATCTACAGATTGGTTGGTGGAAAGTTCAAACCTACACAGTATTGACAGTTCGAATCCATAGTACGATTGGAAACCTCCATTCATTTAGCTTTTTGTTCATTTCTCTTGTTAATGATTATTTTCTTTTGTATTGTCTTTGTATTTTGTAATGTCTTCTTTCACAGCGTTTTGTTTATATTCGTTATAGGTGATTATTATTGTGATGCTAATGGAAATGGCATTATTTTTACATTTTGTTTTCTCCTTTATTGCTTTGATTTTCTCTGTGGATTTTGTTAGGTAACACCATTACTAAACTCACTTATTAATTATATTACTATATCCCCACCTGCTTTTGGATTATATTTGTAGTACAAACATTGTACTTTATGTCCTATCACATTTCCTTGTCTAATCAACCAGGAAATGACCACTAGTATAATGTTGGGTAGAATGTGTTTTTTTGAATACTTAACTTGCTCCTTATTCAAAAAGAAAGTTTTTTATATTTTACTCTGAACTATGAGGCTTATTACAGATGTTTGAAAAATATGCATTATTGATCATTTTTTGAAATGAAATCGTTTTTGAAAATTCTCCAGTTTGTTTCTAGTTTGTTTATCATGAGTTGGTAAAAAAATCTTAAATTGTGATTTTTTCCCCTATTCTGTTAAAATGGTGAGTTATTATTATTATGTATGTATTAGTATTATGAATAAAAATACTAAATTAGAATTCTGTGTTAAGATACATTTCCTAGAAAATGCTTTTGCATAGAATATTGCCAATTATGATAATGGAAAATTGTGGCCCCTAATTTTTTTGTTTAATACTTTCCTTCAATGGCTTTGGTATCCAAATTAAGCTGGATAATGATAACGTATGAGGAAATCTGCTCTTTTGCTGTTTCCTAGCAGTATGGGCTAAAGTGGATTATTTTACCCTCATGCTTTATTATGAAAAATTTTAGACATCCGGTAAGCTGCAACATTTCTACAGTAAATACCTGTACACCCCACCTGGGTTCAGCCATTAACATCTTTACTGTGCTTTCTATCATCAGTCAGCTGTCTGTGTATCTGTGTAATCTATCATCTGTCTGTGAATTTATCTCTCCTCTGCCACTATATCTGTCTCATATCTATCTACATTCATCTAATATATTTAATAGAAGATTATGTATAGCATATAGAATATGTAGCCTAGAGATAGCCACATATACAATACAGCGTATAGCCATGTATTCATCCCAGACTATCTGGGCCTGCCTACTCATTTTCTTTATGATGACTTTTCACGACCAGATTGTTTTCTAAGTTTAATAAAGTCTAACTCTTTAAATGTTTTCCCATATGGTTACTGTTTCCTGGGACCTATGACCTTTGCCTTTCCCTAATTCATGGCAATAATCTTTATCTTTTATGTTCAGATCTACAATCCACTTCAAATTAATTCCTTTTAAAATTTCTGTTTGCAATGTGGGGCAGAGGCTAAGGTCTATTATTTCCATAAAGACAATCACTGTCTGCTCAGGGGATTGCTTTGGCAGCGTAGACAAAATCCAAAAGGAAAAATAAAACAAGATAAAAGCAGAGAGGGAGGCAAAACCATAGGAGACTCTTAGCCCTAGGAAACCAACTGAGGGTTCCTGGAGGGGAGTGGGTGGGGGGATGGGGTAACTGGGAGATGGGCATTAAGGAGGGCCTGTGAGGGGCGCCTGGGTGGCACAGCGGTTAAGCGTCTGCCTTAGGGTCAGGGCGTGATCCCGGCGTTATGGGATCGAGCCCCACATCAGGCTCCTCTGCTATGAGCCTGCGTCTTCCTCTCCCACTCCCCCTGCTTGTGTTCCTTCTCTCACTGGCTGTCTCTTTCTCTGTCAAATAAATAAATAAAATCTTTAAAACAAACAAAAAAAAGGATGTTCTAGGTCCTTTGGCTTCAGCTACAAATCTTAAAATCAGCTGGCCAACTTCTACCTGTAGCCCGTCGGGCTGTGATCAGAATTGCATTGACTCTATCGGTTCATAAGCAGAAAACTGTCATAGTGTCCTTCCNAAAAAAGAAAAAGGATGTTCTAGGTCCTTTGGCTTCAGCTACAAATCTTACATTCAGCTGGCCAACTTCTACCTGTACCCCGTCGGGCTGTGATCAGAATTGCATTGACTCTATCGGTTCATAAGCAGAAAACTGTCATAGTGTCCTTCCACACACCCCAGTCGGCCAAGAAAAATGACGTGGCCGTGTCCAACATTAGTGGCATGAGCAGGAATACACCTTGCCAGTAGGTTTTGTTTGATGTGATGTGGTGGTTACTTGTATGTGTCAATTTCCAGGCTGGTTTTGGATGAGATTCACATTCGTGTGGGTGGACGTTAAGGATACCACATTGCCCTTCACAACATGGGTGGGCCTCGTCTAATCAGTTGAAGGCATGAGTCCAGCAAACAGACTGGCCTCCCCAACTAAGAGGGAATTGTTCAGCAAATAGTCTTTGCAGTCCTCTGCACCATGAGTCCTTCTGTGTCTGGAGCCTGCCGCACTACCCTGCCTATTTCAGATTTTCCGGCCTCCATGATCACATGAGCCAGTCCTGTAAAATAAATCTCCTTCTGTCTATATACCCATATTATTGGTTCAGTTTCTCAGGAGAGCTGTCACAAATCCAGGTGGGCAGGCAGAGCCACTTGATTCTCAGCGAAGGGAAGTGACCGTAATTACCACGCGAAGCATTGTATCAGTTACTTAGAAACATGGTCGCTCCCGTACGCTCTTCACCGTATCCCCCTTTTAAAATAGGTTTTAATCTGGAAGCAATTGCCAAAAGGGTGAACATGTAATGTGTATGTTCAGCTCTGTGGTCCTCCCAGTCTTTGTATTAAATTCCCTCTTATTCACATGACCTTTCCCAATGTGATCCCACATTTATGGTTTTTGAGTGATACGCTGTTGTTCCTGAGGGAAAGGACCCACACGACGCCTGAATTCTGTTACTATTTTATCAGTTAACCAGCTTGACCTCCGCAAAGGTCTCACACTGCTGTTGCTACATGTGTCAACATCTACACACCATCCGGCTGTGAATTCAGTGATCCTCAAATTAATACGTATGCTCGTGGACTATGTCCTGTCGTCACGGAAAGGAACCTTCTGAGTGTGTGTGGCATCCCAGAGGGAAAAATCTTTTTTTTTTTTTTTGCTTTAGTCCTCGCATGCATTATTAAATATGCCAACAGCAGGGTACATTTAAAATTCTTTCTGCTGGTTTTGAAATATTTCATCAATTATGGAATAAGCCATATTGAGTAGGTAAAATGTCTAAAGTATCTTATTGCTTCAGTTGAGTGATATTGATTGCATGTCAAGATCTGAAGCATTGGGTTGCTATGGAGCCAGTGACTTTAACGTAATATTCAGGACAAGTGAAGGCGATTTCTCATGCAGGGATAAAACACTAAGTGCAAACCAGTGAAGGGCAAACAAAAAAACAGGGTAGAGCATTGACTTCTCTGTTAGAAATTCCAAGTATGAGGCTGGTTATCCAATCCAGTAAAATATACGGGAGCCTTTCAAATTCCTTCTCTGCTTCTCTTTCTATCTTCATCACGACTTGGGTTCTTCCCTTGGGAGCCTCAGAACGTGATTCAAAAGCCGCTGAAGGGGAAGTGAATTCCGTGCCGATGTATTTTCTTTCTCCAGTTTCTCTGCAAAATTCTGGGGCTTCTGTTGGACTGCCCTTGACATATGTTCAGCCCCAGGGTCTCAGAAATAGTATCAGCTCTAGCTAGAGGTCAGAAACAGTGGAAATGGAAGGAAAGTCACGTCATTTTGGCCGCAAGTTGAGATGCTGACTGAGGAAAGCTGATAGCTATTGATTTTACCTGACAAAAATCCATGTAATTACAGCTAAATATTTTTAAACTATTTATATGTGTAAAATTACATATGGCATATCTAATATGCACCAAAAGTAGGAAAATTAACCGTGTTGTGTCTAAAATAAACATTGAGCAATCAGTGCACATGGGGCTACTCCAGAAAGCATATCCCTTTGCCTGCCAATTAAGACAATGGATTCTTATCCGTTGTTCCTTAGCTCCTGCTTATAATTTTTCTATGTACATAGATATCCTTGAACACGATATCCTGATGTCTGCTGTGGGTTTGTGTGTTGTATAAATTTACCTTGTTCTGTAGAAACCTATGCTAATGGCATTTCTTATTCCACATTATGCTTCTAAATGCAACTTCATGTAATAGCAAGTGATACTTGCCAACATATAACATTTCCACTACATGAATCCACAGCTTGATCTGTTGTTTTGTATTGGAACAGCTGCATTGTTTTCAGTTTTATATTCCTAATTTTATTTTTTTTAAATGAGTGCTGGTGGGAGGATTCTTGTCCAGACCTCCCACTCTGTTTCATCGAGAGGTAATCTGGTCCTAAGTATGATACTGAAGAGAGCAGGTGCTAAGTCCCAGGGTACACCCATCTAAATCTAATCTGATCTGTCTATCTACCTACCTACCTATCATCTATCCATCCATCCATATATCCTTGCATCTATCTCTCCATTCATCCATATACCTTCCATCCATCTTTCTATCCATCATATCTATCTATCTATCTATCTATCCATCCATCATATCTATGTATCCATGTATCTATCTGTGTATCTATGTATCTATGCATCTATCATCTATCATCTATCTATCATTTATCTATCTGTCATCTTTATCCATCTATGCATCAATGCATCTATCCCTATACCTATCTATCTATCTATCTATCATCTATCTATATCTATCTATTATCTATCTATCTATCTATCTATCTATCTATCTATCTATCTATCATCTACCTATCTATCTTTCTATCCCCAAAGTGCTGTGTTTCCACTGTCCCATAGCTCACAAACACCTGTTTCCTTGGGACAGTTTAATTGATCCTGTCTTCTGGTGCTAACATGTATCTTAACTGTGTTTCCAATTCTTCAATTCCTATTGAAGATGACAAGCCTTTCATATCTTGTTTAGAAAGATTTTTCCTTTTCTATCAAATGTCTATTAATGCCTTCAGATGTGTTTCCTATTGATTTCTTATCTTTTAAAAAAATGTACTTGATTCCTTTATGTGTTATGCATATTAACAGATTTTTGTTTTTAAGTATTGCAAAATTCTGCCTCTGGATTGGGTTATTTGGGGATTTTGGACACCTTTATTGACTGGAAATTATTGAATTTTTGTTTGTATGAATGGTTCCTTTGTATGTATAAGTATGTTCCAGGCACCTTCATCACCTGGTCCATCACAGAATTGAAAATACTATTTCAGCTTCTCAAATCACGCCATTTGTCCCTTTTTTCAGTTTGAAAGTTAAGGAAACAGCATTTTGCAAGAATTACTTATAGAAAGCAAATAACTGAGAAATAGTGATTTGGCCAAAAAGAAGGGTTAATGCAGTTGCATTGCGTGAAACTGCTTTTATTTTACTCAAAACCATTTCTCTTTGCCCCATCAGTAAAAACATTTTCTCTTAACCATTTTCTCGGCTAAGCTTTAACAGAAAAAAAAATCATCCCGTTTAAAATAAAAAATGTAAGAGTGAGAAAGTCGGGTCAAATAGAGAATGCAGAGTATGATACTCTATATACACAAATGTTTATTACATATATAATTTTGTTAAATGTTTTTAGAACTTTTACTACATTATATATTTAATATGTATATATTTATGATCACATACATGTCTGTATATCTATCTATTCATCCATCCATTCATTCACCCATTGTATCTATCTTCTATCAGTTATGAATCATCTGTCTGTCTGTCTATTTATCTAATCCATCCGTCCATCATATCTATCCACCCATCCAACAATCCATCCATCCATCATTATTTATCTATCTATACATCCATCCATCATATCTATCCATCCATCCAATCATCTATCCATCCATCCATCCATCCATCCATCCATCCATCCATCCATCCATCATATCTATCCATCCATCCAACCATCCATCCATCCATCCATCATATCTATCTATCTATCATCTATCTATCTATCTACTATCACCCATCTATTTATCCATCCATCCATCTGTTATATCTATCTATCGATCTGTCTATCACCTATCTATTAGTCATTTATCTATCAACTGTCTATGGAAAGAACAGAATAGTATAAAATAATAGTAACAATTCTTTTCTCTAGGCAGTGAGGTAAGGTTTCTTTTCTCTGAGTTTTCTGTTTTCCTAGTTTCTAAAATGAGTTTATCTAATTTGGAAGTAATAAGTGTTTAATTTCAAATATAAAAATTTACTCATATGAATAGTATGATACTGGATCTTATTGAAGATCTCTGTGAANCGACGCCTGAATTCTGTTACTATTTTATCAGTTAACCAGCTTGACCTCCGCAAAGGTCTCACACTGCTGTTGCTACATGTGTCAACATCTACACACCATCCGGCTGTGAATTCAGTGATCCTCAAATTAATACGTATGCTCGTGGACTATGTCCTGTCGTCACGGAAAGGAACCTTCTGAGTGTGTGTGGCATCCCAGAGGGAAAAATCTTTTTTTTTTTTTTTGCTTTAGTCCTCGCATACATTATTAAATATGCCAACAGCAGGGTACATTTAAAATTCTTTCTGCTGGTTTTGAAATATTTCATCAATTATGGAATAAGCCATATTGAGTAGGTAAAATGTCTAAAGTATCTTATTGCTTCAGTTGAGTGATATTGATTGCATGTCAAGATCTGAAGCATTGGGTTGCTATGGAGCCAGTGACTTTAACGTAATATTCAGGACAAGTGAAGGCGATTTCTCATGCAGGGATAAAACACTAAGTGCAAACCAGTGAAGGGCAAACAAAAAAACAGGGTAGAGCATTGACTTCTCTGTTAGAAATTCCAAGTATGAGGCTGGTTATCCAATCCAGTAAAATATACGGGAGCCTTTCAAATTCCTTCTCTGCTTCTGTTTCTATCTTCATCACGACTTGGGTTCTTCCCTTGGGAGTCTCAGAACGTGANTGGGAGCCTCAGAACGTGATTCAAAAGCCGCTGAAGGGGAAGTGAATTCCGTGCCGATGTATTTTCTTTCTCCAGTTTCTCTGCAAAATTCTGGGGCTTCTGTTGGGCCGCCCTTGACATATGTTCAGCCCCAGGGTCTCAGAAATAGTATCAGCTCTAGCTAGAGGTCAGAAACAGTGGAAATGGAAGGAAAGTCACGTCATTTTGGCCGCAAGTTGAGATGCTGACTGAGGAAAGCTGATAGCTATTGATTTTACCTGACAAAAATCCATGTAATTACAGCTAAATATTTTTAAACTATTTATATGTGTAAAATTACATATGGCATATCTAATATGCACCAAAAGTAGGAAAATTAACCGTGTTGTGTCTAAAATAAACATTGAGCAATCAGTGCACATGGGGCTACTCCAGAAAGCATATCCCTTTGCCTGCCAATTAAGACAATGGATTCTTATCCGTTGTTCCTTAGCTCCTGCTTATAATTTTTCTATGTACATAGATATCCTTGAACACGATATCCTGATGTCTGCTGTGGGTTTGTGTGTTGTATAAATTTACCTTGTTCTGTAGAAACCTATGCTAATGGCATTTCTTATTCCACATTATGCTTCTAAATGCAACTTCATGTAATAGCAAGTGATACTTGCCAACATATAACATTTCCACTACATGAATCCACAGCTTGATCTGTTGTTTTGTATTGGAACAGCTGCATTGTTTTCAGTTTTATATTCCTAATTTTATTTTTTTTAAATGAGTGCTGGTGGGAGGATTCTTGTCCAGACCTCCCACTCTGTTTCATCGAGAGGTAATCTGGTCCTAAGTATGATACTGAAGAGAGCAGGTGCTAAGTCCCAGGGTACACCCATCTAAATCTAATCTGATCTGTCTATCTACCTACCTACCTATCGTCTATCCATCCATCCATATATCCTTGCATCTATCTCTCCATTCATCCATATACCTTCCATCCATCTTTCTATCCATCATATCTATCTATCTATCTATCTATCTATCTATCTATCCATCCATCATATCTATGTATCCATGTATCTATCTGTGTATCTATGTATCTATGCATCTATCATCTATCATCTATCTATCATTTATCTATCTGTCATCTTTATCCATCTATGCATCAATGCATCTATCCCTATACCTATCTATCTATCTATCTATCATCTATCTATATCTATCTATCATCTATCTATCTATCTATCTATCTATCTATCTATCTATCTATCTATCTATCATCTACCTATCTATCTTTCTATCCCCAAAGTGCTGTGTTTCCACTGTCCCATAGCTCACAAACACCTGTTTCCTTGGGACAGTTTAATTGATCCTGTCTTCTGGTGCTAACATGTATCTTAACTGTGTTTCCAATTCTTCAATTCCTATTGAAGATGACAAGCCTTTCATATCTTGTTTAGAAAGATTTTTCCTTTTCTATCAAATGTCTATTAATGCCTTCAGATGTGTTTCCTATTGATTTCTTATCTTTTAAAAAAATGTACTTGATTCCTTTATGTGTTATGCATATTAACAGATTTTTGTTTTTAAGTATTGCAAAATTCTGCCTCTGGATTGGGTTATTTGGGGATTTTGGACACCTTTATTGACTGGAAATTATTGAATTTTTGTTATGTATGAATGGTTCCTTTGTATGTATAAGTATGTTCCAGGCACCTTCATCACCTGGTCCATCACAGAATTGAAAATACTATTTCAGCTTCTCAAATCACGCCATTTGTCCCTTTTTTCAGTTTGAAAGTTAAGGAAACAGCATTTTGCAAGAATTACTTATAGAAAGCAAATAACTGAGAAATAGTGATTTGGCCAAAAAGAAGGGTTAATGCAGTTGCATTGCGTGAAACTGCTTTTATTTTACTCAAAACCATTTCTCTTTGCCCCATCAGTAAAAACATTTTCTCTTAACCATTTTCTCGGCTAAGCTTTAACAGAAAAAAAAATCATCCCGTTTAAAATAAAAAATGTAAGAGTGAGAAAGTCGGGTCAAATAGAGAATGCAGAGTATGATACTCTATATACACAAATGTTTATTACATATATAATTTTGTTAAATGTTTTTAGAACTTTTACTACATTATATATTTAATATGTATATATTTATGATCACATACATGTCTGTATATCTATCTATTCATCCATCCATTCATTCACCCATTGTATCTATCTTCTATCAGTTATGAATCATCTGTCTGTCTATTTATCTAATCCATCCGTCCATCATATCTATCCACCCATCCAACAATCCATCCATCCATCATTATTTATCTATCTATACATCCATCCATCATATCTATCCATCCATCCAATCATCTATCCATCCATCCATCCATCCATCCATCCATCCATCCATCCATCATATCTATCCATCCATCCAACCATCCATCCATCCATCCATCATATCTATCTATCTATCATCTATCTATCTATCTACTATCACCCATCTATTTATCCATCCATCCATCTGTTATATCTATCTATCGATCTGTCTATCACCTATCTATTAGTCATTTATCTATCAACTGTCTATGGAAAGAACAGAATAGTATAAAATAATAGTAACAATTCTTTTCTCTAGGCAGTGAGGTAAGGTTTCTTTTCTCTGAGTTTTCTGTTTTCCTAGTTTCTAAAATGAGTTTATCTAATTTGGAAGTAATAAGTGTTTAATTTCAAATATAAAAATTTACTCATATGAATAGTATGATACTGGATCTTATTGAAGATCTCTGTGAAAACGGGTCTGTGAAGAAGGTTGCTATCTTTTCCACAGTATCAATTTTGAAAGAATTGTCTTCCTTGTGTGCTCACCTGAAGACTGGTACATCATCTGATTTGCAGAGTAGGCAGGGAAAGAAAACCAAGCCCTATGGGGACTTCTCCAATATGAACCTTTGTTTCCCTGTTAAAGTTTGCTTATGCAGGGCACCCGGGTGTCTCAGTCAGTGAAGCGTCTACCTTTGGTTCAGGTCATGATCTCAGGGTCCTGGGATCGAGCCTCACATCGGGCTCCCAGCTCAGTGGGGAGCCTCCTTCTCTCTCTCTCCTGCTCCCCCTGCTTGTAGTCTCTCTCTGTGTCAAATAAATAAAATCTTAAAAAAAATTAAGTTTTTTTAATGCAGAAAAAGACTCTGATGTTAAAAACACAGGGTGCCAAACAAGCTTTATAACAAAATATTGAGAGAAAAAGGTTAGTTATTTGCACAAAGTAAAATGATACTTGGTCCTAGAAAGAAGGAAGGGTGAATGAGACAGAACAGTTCAAAGTGTCAATTCCATAATTTGGCTATTGTAGATAATGCTGCTATAAGCATCAGGGTGCATGTACCCCTTCAAATCAGAATTTTTGTGTCCTTTGGATAAATACCAGTGCTGCAATTTCTGGTTCATAGGATATTTTTATTTTTAACTTTTTGAGGAACTTCCATACTGTTTTCCACAGTGGATGCAGCAGTTTGCATCCCCACCAACAGTGCAAGAGGGCTCCCCTTTCTCCACATCCTCGCCAACATCTGCTGTTTCCAGTGTTGTTGATTTCAGCCATTCTGACTGGTGTGAGGTGATAGCTCATTGTGGTTTCGATCTGCATTTCCCTGATGATGAGTGATGCTGAACATCTTTTCATGTGTCTGTTGGCCGTCTGGATGTCTTCTTTGGAGAAAAAAAAATGTGTGTTCATGTCTTCTGCCCATTTCTTGACTGGATTATTAGCTTTTTTGGATGTTGAGCTTGATAAGTTCTTTACAGATCTTGGATACTAACCTTTTATCAGATATGTCATTTGGAAATACTTTCTCCCATTCCATAGGCTGCCTTTTAGTTTTGTTGATTGTTTCCTTTAAAGTGTCAACTCAGCTAATGGTTTTTTCCAGTTACAGAGCATGAGTAACTTTCCCTCCTTACGTAATGCTGATTCTAAAACACTCCCAGCTTTGTAGAATTTACATAAAAATTTCCAGATATTTCAGCAGGAACTCTTAGACCCCAGAGACAGTCCTAATGATGAAATTGAGGGGTACAAAAATAGTACCAATCACTATTATTTTTTTCTTAAAAGTTTTACTGGTTGATCTGTTCACCATTACCCCTCTCACACACACACACACACACACCATTATGATCTCCACCATCACCAGCAACAAATATGAGAAGTATGATGTATACACACCATTGGCCAAATGTTCCCCAAAACATAATCCATTCTCAGATTATAAAATCCCTTTTTTTTTAAAAACAAAGTAGAATGTGTCACAAAGTCAACTTAATAGCATTTGTTTGTGTTGTAAACATTTGAAACGAAGAATGGACATGCATCTAATGTCTTGGAGAGTGCATTCATTTGACATAGTTAACACACACGTTGTGTTTCCGAGAGGCATTTGCTTGCAGGAAACAACTAAGTCATTGTCTGGGCATAATTAAAAGACATGTTAGCAAGTTTATCAATATGGGCTTGGACAGATCCATTTGAAGTGATGGATTGCTTGCCATTATATGTTGCATCCCCTTTAGCAGAATGAGTAAAGACTCCATAGAAGTGTGTCCATCATGTGTGAGTCTCCTCCTACTTACAAGGAAAAGAGTGGCTTATTTAATCAGGCCCTTTCTGTACATGATCAAGTCATTCCCACAGCAGGGATTTTGTTTACTTGGCTCCCTTCCAAAAAGGAAAGGCAAACTATTTACCTTCGGGACATCCAGGTTCTCTTCATTAGACCTACGATTTCTTAAGATGTTAAGAAATGCAGAAAAATACAGACAATTAAATCAAGTGTTTTGTAGTGTACTCTTTTTAGAATTTCATTCTTCAGTCCACTTACAATTTCTCCTCTGTCAGTTTTCTTTAAGCTTTATTAGTGTTTCTTCTGTTCTCAGACGTTTCTCACCAAATTAGTTCACTTGGTCACACACATGTTGCTCTCAAGCATCATTTCTCACCCTCAACTTATGACCTTTTTAGAGCAGAACAATCTGTCCCAGGGATGTCTTGCACAATATAGAGTATTGAACAACATCTGTGGTTGCGTTCCTGATCTCGTTGTTGTGACCTGACGGCCACTTTCCCCTGATAGATGCCCCCTACTGACAAAATCACCCCCAGTTGAGGTCCATTTGTCTAGGTTCTGCCAAAGATGTGGAGGGAAGATATAATCACTTCCTGCTGATTCTGCCTCCAAATTCTGCCTAGAATTTACTCCTTTCCTGTCAGCTCCACAACCACCACCATCGTCACCCAGGTAATGAATCAGCACCTGTGAACCAAGTCCAGAAGGCTGTGTGTTTTTTGTAAATTGTCCTGTTGTCATGCCAGCCACGACCATCCATTTATATATTACCTATGGGCCTCTGGTTGCTGACACACTATTGCCCCAGAGTTCATTATTTTTGCTAGACATCAGATGGCCTGCAAAACCTAAAATATTACTCTTTCTTTGGCCTTTTTATGAAAAAAAAAATCCAGACTTCCGGTCTATGTCCTCTCCAGGGGTCTCCTGCTTTCATTCTTGATATGGTCTAACATGTTTTACAGAAAATTTGAGTAACATATTTCTTTTAAAAATGACCATATGATTATTTGAACGTACTGTCTAGAGCCGTGAATCTCTTTGCAGTGAACTCAGGACTAAATCCAATGTTCATGTAGTCCCTTGCTCTCCCATTCTCCAGCCCCTGAGATCTTCTGATCAATCTTCCAAGTTCTTACCACCTTGGGTTCTTCACGGTGCTACTTTCTCCGCCTCCAAAATGGCACACCACAGTCTTTGTCTGGATCCTTCTTTTCATCCTTCTGGCCTTAAACCAAGCATGACCTCTTTATGTTCCTTCTTAATGGTAACCCCCACCTATATCAGTTACACACTCCCCTCATGAATGGTTCCCAGTGGCACGCTGTCTACCAGGGTTCCCATTTGCAGCAAATGCAACCACCCAAGCTCACCGCAACAGGGTGGATGTGTAAAGCAGAGCCCACTGTACAAGCTGCCCCAGGTTACCTGTGTCATGCCAGGGCATGCACAGTTCTGTCACCAGCCTCAACACCTGATGGCAGAATTCTCCCAGTCACGTGCCAGGTGACGATTCCTGGGGTTTGTTGCTCAGTGGGTATAAACTTTCAACGATAAGTTCTAGAGATACACCAAATGCATGAATTCTAGAGATTGTTGTACAGCGTTGTCCCTATTGCTAACACAGCGCACCTACAATTTTGTGAAGAGGATAGATCTCTATTGGGGTTCATGTAGAGCATGAAATCAGCCATAATACCTGGCTTGCTGAAATGTAACACAGGGACCGCTGAGGGCAGGGAAGTTTTCGGAGAAGGGCATAGGCCTTTTGAATGTCGAAGCCTGGGTGACCACTCTCCTGTTGGAATACCACGGGGTGTTGCCTTCCGGAAACTTTCCTAGCCCAAACAGCTGCCTTGTGATACTGAGAGATGTAGGCACTGTCCCTTCCGCTATGTTTAGCAGACCTCGTAGAACACACCCAAATTAGCATATTCTGTCTTTCCAGTAAACAGATCCTCCAGTTTCAGTAAGACCCCTTGTCATACATCGTGTGCTGAAAGAGCACTGATGAGGATTTGTGATTATCCTGAAGGACCAATAAAAGCAGGAGCAGGGAAGAGCAAAGAGTCTTCACCTCTGAGTGTTGACCCCCTTGCCTTCTCCTCTCCTTCACGGCAATGTTGGGAGTAATCTTTTGTCCCTCGGTACAGAGATTGCTGGCCATTCCTGGCAGATCTCATATGAGGTGTTCTCACTAACACAACACGGGGATGGTAGGAAGCTTTGGGAGGTGATGGATGTGTTTACTTTGATTGTGGTGATGGTATCCTGATGTAACCATATGTCCGTCTGTACTCATCAAAGTGTATGTACCAAACATGCACAGGCATTGTCGTACATCAGGTATACCTCAATAAAGCTGTTACAAGAAAAGAAGTAAACATTAAAGTTATTTTACTGACTATATAAAAAAAAAGGTAAGGTAAAAAGAACCTCTTAAATTGTATATCAAATGTCAAGAACAGGGGAAACAGCTCAATTCTTGCCAAACGTTGCCGACCTTTTCTTGACATATTGAAATAGTGAAAAAATATTGAAAAAATGTACACTATGCATATACCATGCTATTAAANCATACACTATGCTATTAAATTGATACCTATTTAGATTAGTTTAGGTCTTAAAATTTATTCAAATTCCTTTCCACTGGGACTCTTTTTTNTGTACACTATGCATATACCATGCTATTAAATTGATACCTATTTAGATTAGTTTAGGTCTTAAAATTTATTCAAATTCCTTTCCACTGGGACTCTTTTTTTTTTTGAAGATTTTATTTATTTATTTGATAGAGATAGAGACAGCCAGCAAGAGAGGGAACACAAGCAGGGGGAGTGGGAGAGGAAGAAGCAGGCTCACAGCAGAGGAGCCTGATGTGGGGCTCGATCCCATAACGCCAGGATCACGCCCTGAGCCGAAGGCAGACGCTTAACGGCTGTGCCACCCAGGCGCCCCTCCACTGGGACTCCTAAAAAGACAAAAGCAGAAGTTTTCACAGAACATATTTGACTACACAATAGCTACTCATGGTCANCTGGGACTCCTAAAAAGACAAAAGCAGAAGTTTTCACAGAACATATTTGACTACACAATAGCTACTCATGGTCAAGTGCGGATAGGAACATATTCTGCACAAAGCACGATAATTCAGTCTTGCTTCATTTAATTTCCCTGCCAAGTTTTCACTCATCATGTCTTGGTATCTAAATTATTCTTGAGTAAACCTTGTTTGACTATCCATTTAAAAACTTCTTCATTTATATGACCAGTAAACCTTTCTGTGTCTGGGTCATAGTAATTTTCTTGTTAGTTGAAGCATATTGACACACAATGTTACATTCATTTCAGGTCGTAGTATTTTATACCATACTCTGAATACATTAATTTACACGTACGCCTTTCCTCCTAGACCCGAGTTTGCAGGAGGGCAGGTACCTCTGATTCATTTGGCACCCCTCCTGGGGAGCCCTGCCAGTGTTTAATGTGTTAATGAAAAACGAGCCTTTTGTGATAACCCGAGCTTGCATGTCCGGGTAATACCCCAGCGCCTGTCTTGTTGGAGTCCATAGTCTTGTTGTCTGTCACCAGAAAGCATCTTCACAGCTAATCAGCTCCGTTCTGGCAAACACGCTCTGCAACTGTGAAAAAATGGGATGAGATTGCCGAGCAAAGTAAATATTTAATTAAGAAACAGCTAATCAGATTCTCCTTAGCTTTTTCCATTTATAGTGAAGCAACTCCATCTAACACCATGTCCATTAATATTTTAGAGTCCCTTCAGCATTTTTCATTTCAATTTTCTGCCTCATTATATTTTACTGACCATCTTCTCACAATTGATTTTGACTCTGCTCCTGATGGAGATATATATGTATATAAAACCTTTAAATTTACTTAGAATTTAAAATCCTACCATCATCAGCCTAGAATTGATTATTTTATTTAATCTGGGCCTCCCTCCACAGACAGCATTACAATTTAACCACTGTGAAACTATAGTTAATTTGGTTCCTCATAAATTTTCATTAAAATTTCAAATAAACATAATCAGGCTCTCAGACATTAAATGCAATGCATTGTTGCTAATTACGGGGGAGCAGATATTTCTAAGACAGAGGAAACAATCCCAATTTCTCTATTTTTCAAAATTTATAAAAAGGGGCACAAGTGCCTGAAACTTTAATTGCATATCTAAGTTTTCCAGATTCTTTTTCACATAGGGTAGCCTTGATTTATGAAAAGTATAAGCACATTTTACCCTTGTTACTTGCACTCTTTAAAAAGAAATTAATGAAGGGGCACCTGGGTGGCTCAGAGGTTAAGCGTCTGCCTTCGGCTCAGGGCGTGGTCCTGGCGTTCTGGGATCGAGCCCCACATCAGGCTCCTCCGATATGAGCCTGCTTCTTCCTCTCCCACTCCCCCTGCTTGTGTTCCCTCTCTAGCTGGCTGTCTCTCTCTGTCAAATAAATAAAACCTTAAAAAAGAAAAAAGAAATTGATGAAAATCAGGCACACATTTTGGATAGTAACCTAAAGCCAATAATCAAATGCAGTACTAAAGTAGGATTTTTAAAGGCCCCTGGATATATACTGCAGGTAGTCTCTAGTTTTTTAGAACTCTGCAGACTTTATTTTAACATAAATAAATCCAGCTTATTTTGGATAAAATGAAGCAAGATAGGTGCACATAAAATTCATAATGGTGATTACTTCCGGAGAATGATAGGAAGGGGGTAGTAACTGAGGATATATATTGATCTGATGTAACGAGATATCATATATTTTTATTTATGATAATGACATGTCTATATACAGACAACTGTGTAATATATATATACACAATCTGAAGTATGATGACAGCTTATTAACATGTAACAAATTTACATGGTGTCTATGTGAGCGACTCCTGTGTTTCTCTCTGCCCTGTTCAGGAGAAGATTTACAGACATGTTTACTGTAAGAAATCAAAAAAACAAAAACAAAAAACAGGAATCATGTTTCTGTTTTCTGTGTGTTTGCCTTTCAGATGCGTGGAATTTCCCAGTGGTAGCTTTTCCACACGATGTTACGTGTCAGTGATAAGGGCAGGGAGAAAAATAAATTTTAGGATTTGCAGAAAGAGAGAGAGAGATGATGGATGGATGGATGGATGGATCAATGGATCGATGGATAAATAAATAGATATATAGATGATAGATAGATAGATAGATATAGGGATAGATATGTAGATACATAAAATAAAACAAATATGTGTACATGTGGGTTAAGCCTTCCATTGAAAACTTCGGCACTCATAGGATGGAATTTTCTTTCAAGGAAAAAAATAGAGTTACTTCAAACATTCTCCTTATGGAAATGATATAAAAATCAAGTGAAGTATAAGGTAAAAAAAAATCAAGATACTTTACTATTCAAATCAAATTGGATCAAGAAGCTTGATTATGCATCAGCACCGTACGATGACTCAGCCCGTTGTGAAGTCAAAAGCGTATTTTAAACAAATTTGGAACACAAATGGATTCAACCAGTGACAATTATGCAGATGCTACCAAAATATTTTGGAAATTAAAAAAAAAAAAACAGACACTTGCAAAACCAAGTATATGTGTTATGGAGGGGGAAAAATCTGAGGAAGCAATTTGCAGCACAGAGCCCTGGTAGAATAATCTAATTGCACAGTTCTGTGTGGTGAGTGCAGAAGGATGGCAGGCCTCCTGAGTTCTAGCACTTTCTAGCTCATCATTGTTCATTCTCTCTCTCGTTGACCCAGAGTCCTGCATGCAGGGGCTTGTAGTCATTCCTGCCCACTTCCTGGTCTCAGACGTCAGCTCTCAGGACTTGGGGGCTGTCTGGGGCTCAGTTAAATAGGGAAATAAATTCATAGGGAAAGAAAGAATGGAACAGAAAGGTGTAGAAAGAAAAGGAGAGCAGAAGAAAATGAGAAACAATCTTACAAAGACAAAGAAGGACCACAAAAGGACCCCCCCAAAAAAAAATCCAGCAATGGGCAGGTTTCTATGAAACAGCTGTACAACAGTGTTGAAAATGATGAGTCTTATCCCATTGTCCTCGACTGTCCTCAAAGTACAGAGCCTTAAACTATGTTTTGCTGTTTCTCCTGAATGTGCATGTTGGCCTGCTGGTTTACCTACTGGCCTAGCGTGTTCACACTCAGGTGGCCACATTCAGTGAGAGGTTCAGCCAGGCCTGGGCTCCGTGTTGGAACAGGGATGTCCAAAGCTGCTCCCCATGGGATGCTTTATCCTTATGTCCCACAGAGTGAGGTTTCTGGCAAGGTTATGATCCTATTCCAGGAGGGACAAAGTGGACTTACATCCTAAGTCCAGAGCACACACTACACCCCAAAGCCACAATCCATTGACCAAAGACACCCAAAATGGCAGCCGTGGCTCAAGGTAAGAGAAACAGGGGAGGTGCCAGAATCTCATGGCCACTCAGCATTTGGGGTGGGAGGCCTTGCTTCGGCTGTCTTTGCAATCACTGCATCCCGAGATAAAAATGTTTCGATATCTCTGGCTTTATTAGTTCCCTATCGCTGCTTGAACAATAGATCAGAAACCAAGTGGCTTTAAAGAACAAAAACTTACTGTCTCACAGTTACAGATGCTTCAAGTCCAAAGTCAAGGTGTTTTAGGGCTGAGCTCCCTCCGGAGGCTCCAGGGAGGGTCCTTTCTCCTCTTCCAGCTTCTGGGGCTCCAGACGCCCCTGGGTTGGTGGCCACGTCCCTTCCGTCTCTGCGTCCATCTTCATGTGTCTTCTCTATGTCTGTGTCTTCACATGGCTTTCTGTCTTAGAAGGACCCCAGTCAGGTTCAACTCAGGTCCCACCCCAGTACAGTACAACGTTATCCTCGCTAATAGCATTTTCAATGACCCTATTTCCAAATACAGTCAGATTCTGAGGGACTGCAGGTTACAACCTCAGCATGTCTGTTGGAACAACAGAACTCAGTCCTCACGCTGGCATATATAACTCAGTTATTGCCATGTTTTCATTCTGGTTTCTGTGTTTGACCCATCCTCTTTGAGCTTAATCTCTATTGCCTCTCTTGGGGGGGGGGAGTATTTCCTTAGAGAATTTCATTCCATAAACAGAGAGTAGGAAGAACATAATTGCTGGAAATCGAGATACTAGTATCTGGACATTACAGTACAGAAGACTTTTGAGATGTCCACTGATGAGTTTGTGGGATATTGGCGAGGTGAGGTCCGGAGCTGACAACCAAGAAGGAATTCTTGAGATATCTTTGGTGCAAAAAGGTGATTTTATTAAAGCACGGGGTCAGGACCCATGGGCAGAAAGAGCTGCACCGGGGTCACGGGTAGTGGCCCATTATATACCCTCAAGTTGGGAGGGAGTTAGGGATTGGGTAAATCCTTAAGTAATCTGGAAGCAAGGTTTCCAGGACCTTGAGGGGCTAGCTATTGTTAGGAAAAGGTCATTTATTACCCGTCTAATAAAACCTTAGTCATGACACCCTTCAGATGTGTGTCACCCTTCAGATGTGTGTCACCCTTCAGATGTATGCTTGGGCGGTTTAGAGCTAAAGGAAGTTTCCAAAGGAATTTTTATATGTTAAGGTACACTTACAGGATCCTGGGGGGGGGGGGAGGTGGCCTCAGGCTAGGACTGTCTTTCGCCCTCAGCAAAGTATTAGCATAGAGGCAGTTGAGTCGCTAAAGGAATGTCACTCTGCCTGTTTTTTCATTGTGTCTACATACATTCCCTCCTGGAAGCTAGGTTATTGATAGCTTTGTTCCTGTAAACTGCTAAGACATTTGTAAAACTGAGGGAGACTCCTGTCCTGTAGGACTGTGATCTCCATAAGTTAACTCTTTTGTTCTTTCCTTCAGCCAGGACATCCCATGGGGGGGAGGGGGTTGTGGGGTGTCAGCTTTTGCTTTGTCCTCAGCTTGCCTTCTGTTCCCTCATCATCCACTTTGTGTGAGAGAGTTGACCCGGCGTCTGGGCCAATGTGAACAGAAATACTAGAAAAAATACACATCAAAATCTCAGATGCACCCCCTCCCTGATACCAATGTGGGGAACGGTAAGGGGCAGGAGGCAAGCTGAGGACAAAGCAGAAGTTGACACCCCACCATCTCCACCCCCACTCCCAGGTGGCATCTGTGAGCCATCCCTCAGGCAACTCCTGGCTGCCCTAACGCTAAGGAAGGAAAGAGACTAATGGTTAACTTATAGAGATTAGAGTCCCCCAAGACTTGAGTCTCCCTCAGTTTACAAATGTCATAGTGATTCACAAGAGAAAAGTATTCTTATCAATAACCTAGCTTCCAGAAAGCCACTCCCGGATGTCCTAAAGTCAATGCCTTCTTGGAGAGAAAAACAACCTTCACTTGACAATGGCAAGGTCTCAGGTATCTTGTAGGTCCTCTTTAGCATATGAAAGTTCATTTGAAAACCTCCCTTTTCCTTACCTCCCCCAGCTCCCAAGTATAGAAACAGCCTTTCCTCACAGCCTCGGTGCCGCCCCTCTTTCTGCCCATGGGTCCTGTCCCCGTGCTTTAATAAAAACACCTTTTTGCACCAAAGAAGCCTCAAGAACTCTTTCTTAGCCGTCAGCTCCAGACCTCACCCCATCATCACCAGTATTCAAAAACTACATCAGGGACTGCTGAGAAAAAGACTGGCAGTGTCAGGAAAGGGATTGATGATGGCTTGAGCTGTGAGAGAAATTGTCGAACTGTGAACAGAAGCACTGATATCCCACCATGTCACTGCATTAATGCCGCAAAGACATACGCCAAGCACAGACCAAAGTGGGCATCCTTCTAGAACTCTCCCAAAGTTGGCGCAGGAAGAGTTACACCCATAGCTTAAGCGCCAAGTGGAAATTTCCCAGCAAGTACCAAAATAACTACCAGTGTAGGAAAGAAGGGATGAGCTCCCCAAATGATGAGTATCGGTGATAACTTATTTATAAGAAGTGTATGTTTGGTCTTTGCCACATTGCTGGCCCGGAGCTCCTAAAACCCTTGGAATTTCCTGAGAGGAGAGTGATTAAACTATCTTTTGTTGTGTCAATGAGGTGATTTAGGAGCCTATGGATGGGGGCTGGTTGCCAGGGAGACCAGCCTGGTGATTAGAGGTTTGGAACTTTCAGTCCCACTCCGCGACCTCCCAGGAGGAGAGGGGCTGGAGGTCGAATCAATCACCCATCACCAGTGACTTCATCAATCGTGCCCATTTGATGAAGCTTCCTTCAGTTCCCAAAAGGACAGGGTTCAGAGGTCTTCCTGCTTGGGGAACCAGAATTCTTTCACCTGCCTCTGTTCTGGACCCTGAACTCTATGAGACAAAAAGCTACTTTGTTCGGGACTTTGCTCTATGCATCTCTTCATCTGGCCATTGATTCATATCCTTTAATATCTTTTGTGATAAACTGGTAATCTAGTGAAAAAATGGGTTTCTGAGCTCTGTGAGCCACTCTAGGAAATTAATCAAACCCAAGGAGGGGGTCATGGAACCTTCAGTTTATAACCAGTTAGTCAAAAGACTTATGATTGGCATCTGAAAGGAGGTGGCAAGCAGACTTGTAGGACAGAGCCCTTTAACCTGTGGGATCTGATACTTTCTCCAAACAGATGTGAGATTGAGTTGAATTGTAGGGATACCCAACATGGGTCAAAGAGTTGCTGGTTGGTGCAGAGAAGCCTACACACACACACACACACACACACACACATTGGAATTGGGTGCAGGAGCTGGAAAGAGTATCCCTTTCTGAATTCATAGGTGGGAAGACTTGCTCAATGGATGTGTTTCAAAAATCATTGTAAAGCTGTAGTCACTAGGACACCATTGTATTGTCGCACGCTGGGTCAAAGATACCATAGTATCCACGAGTATATTGAGACTTGTTTGTATGACTGAACAGGATTGCAAGTGAATGTGAAAAGAAGGACGTTTTACTCCGTTTGTATGCAGGCTAGATTTCTCAGTAAAATCTGCAATTAAAAAAGTAGTGGTTTGTTATAATATACAAGGACACTGTGGCAACTGGGGTTGTCACATGGCCAGCTAGATTCCTGCCCCCTGGTGGTACATACCCTATATAATTTAATCCCCTTGAGTATAGGTGGGAATTCAGATATAATGGGATGTATTTCCCATGATTTAGGACACTAAGCAGTTGACTCTGAGTTCATCAAAAGAGGAATTGCTCCCAGTGGCCCTAAACTATTTCATCACATGTGGCCTTAAAAGAGAGAGAAGCAAGTCCACCCCTGCAAGGCACCAGGAAGAAAGCAAATGGTCATGTTGGGAACTGAGAAGGGGTGACTTCTAGGCACTGAGGTTCCCTTGCACCAGCTGACAGACGAACAGGACCTCCCTTCTACAACCAGAAGAACTTCCAGATGACCATGCAGCCCAGCCAACACTTGGATTTAATCTGCTGTCCCACACAAGCCATGAGATCATGAACATCTGTTGTCTTAAGCTCCTGCGTGTGGAGTGGTTTGTTACACAGCATCAGAAAACCAGTGCAAACATCCATTAGGTCATATTTGGATTGGCCTGTAGAAATATTCCAGAAATGATAACAAAAAATATCCTGAAATGATAAACTATCTCATGAATGACTCAAAGCTCTCTAACAGGGAACATCAGCCATTACATTGGGGAATGGAATTAGAACTTGGAAAATCCCCAAACTGTATAGACCACAGCTGTACATATTTTATCCAAGAGTCTATGTCACACACACACAGCACAATTATACTCTCTCAGTGGGTAGGACTCAGTGGAAGATTGATGTTTTTCCATTTGAGGGTATGTTAACCACGATTTTCAAGACATTTTTATGTGGAGCTCCCATATAAAAGAAAACGCAAAAAGATTCTCCTTGAGTATGCCGCATTCAGCAATATGGCGTGACTCCAATGTACTCATCCAATCTCCAGGTCTCAATTAGGAGCCTCACCTCCAAAAAATTCCCTATGTATTTTGTACATTTGCCTGTGTTTCTGAACCACGTGGTGTTAGTAATTGCCAGAAGCACATTTCTGCAAAACAANTGATGTTTTTCCATTTGAGGGTATGTTAACCACGATTTTCAAGACATTTTTATGTGGCGCTCCCATATAAAAGAAAACGCAAAAAGATTCTCCTTGAGTATGCCACATTCAGCAATATGGCGTGACTCCAATGTACTCATCCAACCTCCAGGTCTCAATTAGGAGCCTCACCTCCAAAAAATTCCCTATGTCTTTTGTACATTTGCCTGTGTTTCTGAACCACGTGGTGTTAGTAATTGCCAGAAGCACATTTCTGCAAAACAAAAATTATTTTTAATACATAAGGGCTCAGTCAACTGGTTAGTTGGCATTGGCACCGAAAAGAACTTTTTCCAATTGGAAAACAAAATGCATCCACCATGCACTTTTATGCAACATGCCTTTACTGAAAAAAGTCTGCACCCAACATTGACATTAAATAAAAGATAAATGTCAAAAAGGAACACTTGATGTAATAATTTTTTTTTCCTTTAGGATAATCAAGCATCATTTCACAAAGCCATATCTGTAGTTGCTTTCACCTCGTGTGCTCTGCTGTTACAAGCCTGTTTTCTTTCCCGCAGGGGTCTCTCCGTACCGCTGACATCAGACAGATCACTGCACCATACAGGACGAGGAGAGCAGGCTCAGAGCCATCTGTCACCGAAGCTCAGTTCACAGGCTGCATGGGTGAGTTTACACACACATGAAATACACTTCAGCCATGGGGAAAAGACTCTGTGACCACATTTCTGTCAAAAAGAAAACGAAAACACAAAGTTACCAATAAGAGAAAGTAAAATCTAATGGTGTTTTATTTCTCTATACATCTGCAGAAAAAAATTATTAGCCATAAAACCGATGATGTGTCCTTAATACCTAACAGGGCAGGGGGTCTTCAAGTTGGAGGTGTCATCATCTGATTATAAAACCTTATAGAAGCCTACCTAGCACGGCGTACAATTTGGTCCTAATCAAGACTCATCCATATCTCCTACAAAAGAGCCTATCCCAAGGCTGGTATTCAACAAAATACTGACCATGAATGGTTTGTTGGTTTCTCGCCATTGGGCCTGCCATCACTGTCTTCCTCCCATTAGTTCTCTTTCTTTGCCTCGTATATGCAGACAACCAAGGTGTTTGTTGGTTTCCCGCGGCTGGGTCTGCCAACACTGTCTTTCTCCCATTAGTTCTCTTTCCTTGCTTCGTATTTGCAGAAAACGAAGGTGTTTGTTGGTTTCATGCCATTGGGTCTGCCATCACTGTCTTTCCCTCATTAGTTGGACGTTGCAGACAACCAAGGTGTGTGCCCAAAGAAACGATGTCTTTGCAAGAACCCAAATGGCAAGGAAAAGTGGAGTTCACTTTCTAAAAAAATCAGTTAATGCAAATTTTATGATTATCAGAATCCTAATGGTGGGGGGCAATTGATGTTTAATAGGATTTTATTTTAGAATCATATTTTATCATGTTCACCTTATAAACCTTAAGGATGTAAATGTTACTGACCTACCATTTATCTGCTTTCCAAAAACTTAGCAGGTGATACTTTCATATCTTTTTAAGTTTATTCAAATTAAATACACCCGAGGATTCTCCCCACAANTTATTCAAATTAAATACACCCGAGGATTCTCCCCACAATGATTTTTACTTGAAGAATACGTTATTTATATGCACATGTATTTTCTAATTGACAATAGATATACATGTTTACTTTGTAATGGCATCTGTGTCTTTCTGACTTAATTGCCTCGAGCTGGAAGAACCTGGTCTGTAGAATGCAGATCTGAAGTCATTTGTTAAAGGCAAATTTCTAAAGTATTTCCACTTTTTAAAAAAAGAATGGGATCTTTGGATAAATGATAAGAAGTCCACCAGGAACACAGCTCTGGTTGGGCAGGTTGGTCTAATTACTTGTGGCAAGAGAGAATGCAAACCATGGGCGCCGCCAGCCTTCTTCGTTGGAGGGTGTTAGAACAGACCCGTGGTAGGATTTGCATGTGGGTGCGTGATGTGGGGAGGTTCTAAGGATGAAGGGGCTGTCATCTAGGTTGGACACTGTCGGAAAGTGGGGATATTTCTGTGGCTGAGCATCTCGGTAATTCTCATCTGTAGGGAGGACAGAATAGGCTGCCTCTTGGTCAAGAAGTAGCAACCAGATCAGCAAGAGGAGGGGGCTGTTTTAGATGCTGTGATCTGGACAATGTTCCTGGTTTGTCTTTGTCTTAATTCCTTCTGGTGACATGGTGGCCTCATCATAGCCATCCATTATTTTGTTTCTCTACTTTCTGTATTTGAAAACATACATGACATAATATCCATTTCTTCTGTGGTCTTTTAATATGTGAACGAGAGGTGTGTTCATGAGAGCTTTAATCAAACCCATGGAATAATCTGCATAACTGAAGGTGCCCTTTGTTGTATGACATCACTCAATCGTGGCGGTGAAAACTCTACTATTTCCATAGGTCAGACTTTTCTTGGTTTTGGACCCAGCCAAGAGCACTGACACCAGAGGGGATGGGGAAGCTGTGTACCACAGGCAGCCCACATCCTGAGTACCCTGGTGAAACTGAGCCCCCATCCTCTCTGACTTCCATATGGGACAAATAAAGGTTGATATGTGTCAACTCTCTGAGATTTGTAGGTCATCTGTTTTTGCACTGACCCTGCCCACGGAAAGCTACCAAAGTCTCTGTGATAGACGTTGGTCTTCCCCATGCTTCTGAGATGGACCTGTGGGAACCAGACACAGAAAACGATCAAGCACTTGGTCTGAAACTAATGTAACACTGCGTGTTAACCATACTAGAATGACAGTTACAAACTGAATTGTTTCTCCAGATTTGGCTCTTTGTGCAACTCCAAGATATGACTGGTTTAGTCTTAGGACCTAGGTTTTGAGAAGCAGGTATCCAGGAATAATATCAAACTTCAGGTCCAACAAAGGAAATTTCATTTGTAGTCAAAATATTTGACAGCTGTAATGGGCAGAATTGTGTCCCCCAAAATTCCTATGTTGAAGTCCTCACCCCTAGGACCTCAGAATGGGGCCATACTTAAAGATGGGGCCTTTAAAGAGGGGATATGTGTAAAATGAGGTCATTAGGGTGGGCCCTGATCCCATAAGACTGGGATCCTTATAAGAAAAGAGGATGAGGATGCAGACACGCGCAGAGGGATGACCGTGTGAGGACACAGGGAGGAGATGGAGTCTACACACCAAAGAGAGAGGCCTCAGGAGAAACTAGTCCAGGCCGCGCCTGGATCTCTGAATCCCAGATTCAGCCCCACCTGGATGTCTGACTCTCAGCCTTCAGGACCAGGAGGAAATAAATATGTGCTATTTAAGCCAGCCAGAATGTGGTAGCTGTCATGGCCACCCTAGCCAACTAATAAACAGCCCCATACCTACTGCTGGAAATCCGCGTGAAATCCCTGCTAACGACTACCGCCTGATTGCCACATTCTTTGGAAACTGTGTGGTTTAGTTAGTCTTGCCTGAGGATGGACGTGCATCCTCATTCTGCCCACAAGACACATCCCAAATGGCTCCCAGACAACAGGGGTACTTCCTTGACCCCCAAGGAAAGGTTAGGGTAGCAGGTATCAAGGAATAATGTCGTCATGCTGTAGGTCATAGGAAATAAATTCCATTTGTAGTCGGGGTGCTTGACATTCTATGTCTTATGGTATCATGTCAGGTACATTGAAACATAGATACACATAGTAGGTCTACATACATACTCACATATATATGCACACATCCAGGCATGTCCTCTCTTGGACTCTCCCCTTATTTTTCCACCACGTCTTTCCTTCTGTGGGATGATTTTATTTCCATGAGTTAAACTGTATTAATCCATTAGAATCTCACCTAGAGCAACTATTTCTTGATCACCCTAGAATATGCCCATTTTTTCCTGGTGCATTCAGTTGGGCTTTTCCTCACAGGAACTGAAATCTGACTTTCCTTCTGTGCAGTTGTCAAAAAGATAAGAATAATACTGGAAACCAAGGCATGTCTGCCAAGGAGTTGGCTGAGTGCACGCCAGACACTTAATCAAGTATCTCGAAAGCCCGTAGATTATGTGGCTGGGTCCACATTCTTAGTGGAGAACGTGCCCGGGGAAAATCAGTGAGAACAGCTCACAGCCCTTAGAAAAATCGTGTGTTCAATGCCCTGTAAATTGTGGTGATCTGTAAAAAGCTTCCTGTGTAAACCATCGATTTGATTAGCAGAGCCACGGAATGAAGAGCACGGGGGATGAAACTTATTACCAGAGGAAGAAATTCAGTAATAACGCTGTGCTTGTAAAAATCTATATAATCCAGCAAAGCACCGATCTCCAGACGCAGGTGATGACAGCCCGCTCACAGCTCCGAATAACCGATAGGCCTTGACGCAGTTGAATTGGACGATAATTTTACACTCTGTGTGTTCGTGCTCTGGTAATATTTTCCAAGCGTCCTTTTTATTATTCTTAAAATGGCTTTTTCTTTGAAATCATAATATTATACAATGTTAGGCCACAAATGAAATCAAGGAAATGTTCTGCAAGTAAAGTGCCTATTTTGCCCATGTTTTTAGGAGCTTCTGCTATTAACTGTGGCAGATAGAGACAAAATGCACTGGTTTTCTTCCCAAAACCAGTATCATTTCTGGACACATTTTAAGTTAATGGGACACATGTCCTTGTCATTATTCCCACCGTCCTGTAACCTGCTTTATGTCATTGTGACCGCGTGACAGTATCACCCATACATTTTATTTTAACATGTATTTTTTAAGTAGCAATACAAGGTATTAGAGTTTTGTTTTCTTTCTTTCTTTTTTTTTTAAGATTTTACTTATTTATGTGACAGAGAGACAGCCAGCGAGAGAGGGAACACAAGCAGGGGGAGTGGGAGAGGAAGAAGCAGGCTCCCAGTGAAGGAGCCTGATGTGGGGCTCGATCCCGGGCACTTAACGACTGAGCCACCCAGGTGCCCCTAGAGTTTTGTTTTGTTTTTTAAAGATAACCAGATCCACATCCCACTGTTTTTGGACCTATTTGTCAAAGATCATGGAATATATGCTTCATATGAAAGCATAACATATGGAGTGTGTGTTTCTGTATAAAAATACACACACAGACATGTGTATCAGTACATGCACTTCTAACTACTTTACTAGAGCAGATTTTGCCAAAATTTAGCAAAATGTGTCTCCCCTTTCTTGCCAAATTAATACGTTTTTCCAGTAGACCATCTCCCACGGGTTGTCAGAAAACCCAACACATCTGTGATATTTACATTGGTAACCTAAGTGTCTGGTGCCTTCGGGCGAAACCTGTCCCTTTGAGGTTAGTCACCCTTTGGTGAGTCAATAAGCTTTCCTAGATTTTGCAAAATGCCCTCTCTGCGAAGTCACATGGCAGGTAAACCCACTATACTGCAGTGTGGCCGGGTCGGGGGAGACCTCAAATTACAGGTGGTGGCTGGGATGCTGTGTAGCCTTGCTGCTTTGTCATGTCTGCTGCTGACACCCCTAAGCTTGCAGAATGGGCTCTGTGTTCCCTCCACTCAGAGGAGTATGGACTTATCCCAGTGCTTCCTCTTGACCCTCTTTCTACTTGGCTGTTCTGTCATTAAGCTGCTTTGACTGTTTGTGGGAAGGAAGTTTGTCTCTGTCAGCCCTCTCCACAGCCATCGCCATGCAGGAGAGGAAGGAAAAGAAATGACATTATGGAGGAGGAATTGATACATTGCAGACTATTGGTATCCCCAGATTAACTAAAGCATGTCAATTAGAGTGTGTTCTTCTCCTTTAGAAGACTATGTAATATATTTGGGAATTGGTGTTCTAGGCTTTAAAACATTTTTCAGAGAAATTCAATAGCTAATGCTGTGGTGATTTATCTTATGTAAAAGGCACAATGAAAGTCCAAAATATCAATAATTTTGTTAAGTACGAGGGAAATATGTTTGGGGAATTACTGAGACGTTAGAAGAAACAATCTCATCTTGTACTGTACATATATTCTCTCCCCACTAACCAAATGTGAAGTGAAGAATCATCAATCGTGCATAATCATTTTTAAGAACTTGTTTGATCCGTGTTCATGCAACGTTGCCTGGAATTACCAGGGTATTTTAAAACTTTGGGGATTTTAAAACACATTAGACTGGTTTTATTTTACCGGTTTGTTGTCTCCTTTGGGTTCATTCTTCTGTGAATCATCACAACTCAATAGCAACCAGCTTAACACTATCAGACAGATGTAATCTTCATTACTCAGGGAAGGAGTAGCTGATTGCTGAGGCGGCATGCAAAGATTTAAATATTTAGTAAACACGGTACTCCACACAGAGTTAGCCAGGTTTCTTTGTACTTTGGCATACAATAAAATAGAAATAAATCCCTGCTAAATTCCTCATTAGTGATACAGAAAAGATCACGAAAATAAGATACAGCAGGAAAGTAGGTGTGCTGTAACTACATACACTTAATATCTAGCCTAAAGGAAAGCTTCAGAAGTCTCTCTGACCCAAGATACCATTGTTTTAAATGTTGAACACAAACAAAACCAAGTGACGTCAATAACGGTTTATATAAATCCCAGTATATACAGTCAACTAGACTGTAGACTAGATTCATGGTATCAGAAGAAAACATTGGGAAGAAGTTGATTGATACAAGTCTTGGAAGTGATGTTTTGAACAGGACCACAAAAGCACAAACAACAAAAACAGAAATCAACAAGTAGGACTACATCCAACTCAAACGCTTCTGCACAGCAAAGAAGCAATTAACAAAATGAAAAGACAACCTATGCAATGGAAGAAAAATTTGCAAGTCATATCAGATAAGATATATATCCAAAATACAATAAAGAACTCCATGAGCTCAAAACAACAAATAAACAATGTCAGAAGAACTAAATAGACATTTTTCCAAAGAAGACATCCAGATGTCCAACAGATATGAAAAGATGCCCAACATCACTCATCATGAGGGAAATGCAAAACCGTAGTGGGATATCCCCTCATACCTGGTAGAATGGCTACCACCAATTAGGCAAGAGACACAGGCGTTGGGGAGGATGTGTTGCAAAGAGAACTATGCTATTGGTAGGAACGTAAATTGGTGCAACCACTAGGGAAAACAACATGGAGATTCCACAGAACATTAAAAACAAATCTAAAAATATCATCCAGCAATTCCATTTCCGGGTATATACCCAAAGGAAAGGAAAACATGATTTGAGAAGATATCTGCAATCCATGTTTGTTGCAACATTATTCATAATAGTCAAGATATGGACACAACCCAAATGCCCATCAACAGATGAATGGATGCAAAAGACATGGTACATATACACAATGAAATATTATTCAGACCTAAGAGAGGAGGATATCATTCCATTTGTGAAAACATGCATGGACTTTGAGTACATTATGCTATGTGAGATAAGTCAGAAAAAGATAATCAGTGTATGGTATCACTTATACTTGGAATCCAAAAAAAAAGTGGAATGGTAGTTATCAAGAGGGGGTAGGGGATAAGACTGAGGGTACAAACACAGTGAATGGTAAATAAGCCACAGAGATCTAATGCACAGTATACTGAACAAAGATAATAGTATTGTGCTGTAAGCATGTAGTGTGAAAAACATCACTACATCAGCCATCATAGTACAATATATAAGTGTATCAAAGTAACAGGCCATATACCTTAAGCTTACACAATGTTACATGCCCAATTTATTAATAATTTTTAAAAAGTGATTTATAGGGCATTATATAACTTCATAAAATTAAATTTAATAAATAAAATAAATTTTAAAAATTCAAGATATTGGATACTTGTACTGAGGCGGGCAGGTAGGTAAAGGAAATAGCATGTAGATTGATCTAAGTTATCGGTTATATTCTCATTCTTCTCTTGGCTTGCGAGCCCATAGGTAATCATTATAGTGTTAAAAATGGATGGATGGGGGCGCCTGGGTGGCACAGCGGTTAAGCGTCTGCCTTCGGCTCAGGGCGTGATCCCGGCGTTATGGGATCGAGCCCCACATCAGGCTCCTCCGCTATGAGCCTGCTTTTTCCTCTCCCACTCCCCCTGCTTGTGTTCCCTCTCTCGCTGGCTGTCTCTATCTCTGTTGAATAAATAATAAAATCTTTAAAAAAAAAATGGATGGATGGATGGGTGGGTGGATGGATGGATGGATGGACAGACCGTTGGATGAATGGGCAGGTGAATGGATGTATGAAACAAAAACATAGATCAGTGATGCCAGCGAACTATGATTATCTCCTGTCTTTGCAGCTTACTGAAAAACAACAGAAACAACAAAAACGTCAGGGTAGATTTTATGGGCATGGGCATGTTTCCTTCTAACACATGTGTTAGATGTCCAAAGGGAATGTTCTAGTACTAGTAAGACTACGACATATGGGCCCTTGGTGAAATGGCTCCTACTTTATATTGCTGCGTGCTGCTGGCTGAAGCATAATATGGAATGCAGGGACTGTCCTTTGCCCTGGCCGTGCCCTGAAGCCCCAGTTTGGTAAAGGATTTTAAATAACTAATTCCCATCAATACCTTCGTGTCATTTTTTTTTAAGATGGTCTCTGAATGTAATTTTCTTGATCTGCCACAGTGAGCAACCAGATTTAAACTCTAAATACCATCGTTCTACCAAAAAAAATGGGGTTTGCTTTCTGAAAAGAAAGAGCAAAGAAGGAAGTTGAGTGAAACACAAGTATCAAGTTTCTGGTAATCTCCAGGCCTGCCCAGAATATTTGAATAGGCTAGCCTCCGGGCTAGGGGCTCTCTGCATGGGAACAAACTACCATGGATGAATTCTTGATGGCAACACACAGGCAGCTATTCCTGACCATTGGCTGCCTTCATCCTCAGACTGTTGCTTGAAGGGAGCACTGTGATAGGGAGCGAGCCCATGCTCTGTGTCTCATCTGAAGGAGCCAGAATAGGCAGCTGGTGTCCTCTTCCTCATATCTCTTATAACTTCCCCACCTCCACCATTTAAGAGTATGGACTTATTCTAACTGCTGTATCTTCACCAAGACTGTGATATTTCAACTCTGGGTTTAGAGGTCATTAATTTTTTATTCTTTTCTATGATCAAGAAAATCAGAGTCCAATGGCAGGCAGGATTGTAATCCGACCCCCAGGGACCTACATCTTTGTAGAACTCCCTCCTTTTGAGTGTGGGAATGACTTGAGGAATTACTTAACTCTCACTCTCAACATCAGATCATTTTACAAGGCATGGTTGACTTTAAGAGAGAGCGATTATCCTCCTTGGGCCTGACCTAATCAGGCTAGACCTTCAAAAGGACATTCTTCAAAGCCTGGAAGTAATTCTACAAGAGAGGGGTTCCCCACCGCTGGCTTTGAAGATGGACAGGACCACATGAAAAGTAATGCAGAAGGCTGCTAGGAGCTGACCACGGCCCCATGATGAAAGCCAGCAAGGAAATGGATTTGAGTTCTACCACCATAAGGAAGTGGATCTTGCCACAACCACTCAAGCTTGGAGAAGGACTCTGAGCTCCACAGGAGCACAGATCAACACCTGAATTTCAGTCTTGTGAGCTCTGAACAGAAGGTAATCATGCTGTGCCAGATTGGACATGATTATATGTGATGCTCAGGGTAAACCATACTGATAATAAGGAAAAAAATCATCTTCATAACAGTCTTTCTGGTCACCTCGAGATCAATTTTTCTTTTTCCAAACAGCAGTTTCCACATCAAAATATGACTACGCATTCTTTTCCAAAACCAAGATAATCTCCCCTGTGCTCTGGTGGAATTCCTCATTCACAGATGACACTTGTTTCTTTTTCAGATCCCAAATACTATGTAACCACAAACTAATTCTATGAAATATTTATAATTGGCTTACATTATGTTAGAAATTTGGAAACTTGATGCCATTGACAAGATTTTTAAAATTGAACTGTGCCATCGATATATAACAAAGACATTGTAAGGGGAAATATAAAAGTGTAAACTTTCTATTTCTGTAAGACTGTTTCATCTGCAGCATCATGGATAATGAGGTTATATTTAAAATGTTAATGATTTATTGTGTTTTTTTTCCCAGATACTTAGCACATATATAGACTAGGGTATTGATATTTCTAGGATGATTGTTACAAATTAATTATTTTGTTGTCAGAATTAAATGCATAAGTGATGAAGGGTAAGGTAAAAATGACCTATTCATGAATATTCACCACATTCCTGATAACTCGTGCGAATATACATCTTTCAAATTACATATAGCTGCATTTCAAGGTGGATATGTTGCAGAGGACACACATTAGACTTTAGATAGTAATTTTGCCAATTTGAGAAAAACCATCCCATTTCTGTCAGTGATGACAGATCCATTCAGCTCACATTTACATGCTCAAGAAATGTCCAAACCAGGTAATTATTGCAAACTGAAATTTTGAGGACTTCTAATTTTGTATTTTAGAATTGTCAAAGACTTGTAATTAGAAGGTCAGTATATGTTCTTTTTTAAATGCCACTAATGACTAGGTATATAGATGAAGATTCATAGTTTTTATTGTTGTGATTCGAAAATTTATTAATTTCTAAGAGATGTTGCTTAAAAAGGTTGACCAGAAGGCTGGGGAGGATGTAGGTATTTGGAAGAAAACTTGCTCTATTTTGGGGCCCCCCAAAATTTTCTTGGCTTTCCCTGTTAGGAAGCATGCAAGTAAAGACTTTCCATTGTTCTCTCTCACTTTGCTGACATTCCAGGAAACACAAAAGAAATGAAGGCCAGGCTGCTTCTCACTTATGATGTAAGAGAAACAAATTGTCCCAGGGCCCAGTTCGAAGGGGCAGAATAATGCAACTCAAATCTGGTGCCCATTCTGGGGTCAGCAGGGCTGTAGGGACAGTAGGGATACAGCAGCTACTGAAATAGCCACATGGGTGTGGGAAGCAGGGGTCCACACAAGGCAGGCTGGATGACATGTTAGTGGATGTCCCCCACAGGTGGCATATACCAAGAGTGTAGACCAGTAAACATGAAGTGTACGCAATTCTCCAGATAGACTCTTTGGAGACGATCTGACTCAGAATGGATTCCCAAAGAGGGGTGAGAAAGAACAGTTTTGCTGTTGTGGAAACAGAGGTGGGATTCAGCAAGGTGACATTCAGAGAGAGTCTGATGCAAGAGCACACTGTTTAGGAGTGACACCAGCGGCGGTTTCCTCTCCTACCCTTCCGGGCATGTTTCCCAGCGTAAGTTATCCTTCTTCGGTCCGTCCTACAAACCATGCACATTCCCTGAACTGAAGAAAAGATAATTCACAGAATGCAAGATGTAATGAAGTGAATTCATGGCTCTGGAGCGTCAGACATCTGGAGCAACCCAGTGAGCCGGACGAGCCCAGGTTGAAAATGAATGTTCCTTCACTCTTCACAGGCTGCTTAGAGATTCCAACACTGCAGGAAGAGAGGTGAATTGAGGCCTCATCAGTAAAGCAGAGATACGGCTCTTTCTTTCTTTTTGTTTTTTTTTTAAAGATTTTATTTATTTATTTGGCAGAGATAGAGACAGCCAGCGAGAGAGGGAACACAAGCAGGGGGAGTGGGAGAGGAAGAAGCAGGCTCATAGCAGAGGAGCCTGATGTGGGGCTCGATCCCATAACGCCGGGATCACGCCCTGAGCCAAAGGCAGACGCTTAACCGCTGTGCCACCCAGGCGCTCTTTCTGATCAGGCGTCTTGCGCCAGGCCCTCTGAACTACATCAGTTCTTTGTACTCCCGTATCCAGATACAGTTGATGGGAAATTCCAAAATCCTAGAGTTTCAGTTGCCCCATCCATTATAGAATAATAGTGATGACATGTCAAGGCAGAAGCCTTGGGATTCATGGCAACTTAGGATGGGCTGTGATCCAGCATGATGCAGATGGTCATCATGGTCCCACTCAAAAGGAACACATGGAACATGGCGGAGGATGAGTTTAACCCGATGGGGCCAAAGAGCTACGTGGCACTGTCCAGCACAGCCCCACCCTGAAGACCTGATGGGAATTAGCATATCTCAAATGATACTTTCTTGGTAGAAGGGAACTCCAAAAGCCAGATGTTCCTTCAGCTTTTACCCTGCATGTTTCCTCCAATAAGCAGGGAAAACCATAGGAAACGTGCTTTAGTGCAAGGAACCAAAATCACAAATATAAATTTCCAGCCCTTTAGTGAAGTGGAGCCTACAAACAGAACTTTGGTCATTATTGAACAGTAAGTATATCATTCTGTACATGTGTTTGGGGCCTGATACCCCATGCTATCAGCATTCTCTTTAAATGCTTCCTCCTATGAATCATTCTTCAGTTATTTTAGAGTCCCACGTCACTAAACCCCCTCTCATTCTTTCCATCCATTAGCATGCTCCCGGGGACTGCTGTTGGTCTTGAAATGTATTACAAAACATGTTAAATGGTCATTTTCAGATTGCTGACTTGTGGGAAAACCAGTAATAGATCTACAGGGGAGAGATCTTTATAAATAGCAGCATGCAAATGACTGACAAAATTAATGCTCAAGATGATGTTGAGTCTAAGCTTGCAATTTCCTTAGAAAGCAGTGCTCAGAGTTTCTCCTCTGCTGAAAGTCTCGATACTCTGCTGGTAATTACATATTGATTCCACCTGTCAATGGCCATTCTGCCACGAGTCTTTTCCCATGAAATGACAAATGTATCCAGTCAGAATTCATCCCGAAGCCAAATCCAAAGGAAAACAACTTATTTATATAATGTCTGTGGGGAAGGAAAATTAATCCAATTAGAAATTAAAAGGTGGAGGTAATGCTTGAACATGAATTACATCAATACAAGGAATCTAATTAATTGTTTCACACACTTGTCTTTCTATGAGGATCTTTGTCCTCTCTCTGAAGGAAAGTAAAGAAAGACCAGTGTTTCAAGGGGGAATGGGTAAGCTCCCTCCCACCATCTTTAATATGGGAAGGGGTTAATGGGACCGCAGGACAGAGCACGCCCCTGTGTATTTGCAAGAAACAAATACAGATAGTACTACAGGCACATCACAGACATTCCCATTTGAATTATCCCACACTGTGTCTTGGATTCCTTGTGCTTCCTTCTTCTTGCATAATAAGTAAATAAATAAATAACACTTAAAAAATATTATCAACCATGACATATTTAATTTTCTTCATCATCGTGAAGTGACACTCTTTATTATATTCTTATATTCCGTTCAGTTAATCATCCAATTATCAAATATATATTAACAGTCTATGATGGTTATGGAATAGGATAGAATATGGAATAAGGATGGTGCTAGATACTGGGAAAATACTCATTGAAACATGTGATCCCTGTCCTCAGATATTTCAGATTCTAGTTGGATAAGCACGTAAGTGATGCATGCTACCCATATTCCATACAAGCTCCAAGAGGACTGTGTGTAGTGTGCAATGAATATAGGGTCCATGGTGGATAAGACCTTCAGGAGCAGATAGGGATGTTAAAAGGGATGATATTTGCACTGCAACTTTTTTGGTTTTTGTATTATTGTGTATTTTTGTTCAAATCAAGTGAAAGGATTCAAGGAAGGGGCAAAGCAGATATGGATAAATGCATTAATACCCAGTACTATATTAATTCTTCCCTCTGCATCTTCCAAATTCATGATATGTGCTGCTAAGTGTTTGCTACCAGAATGATCTTCCCCAAAGTTATGTAGAAATCCAGGTCACAATGCTTTTAACAGTCAGCACGGGCCATCAAAAGAAAAAAAAAACCACAGAGGGGGTGGCTTAAAAGACAGACATTTATATTCTGACACTTCTGGAGGCTGGAACTCTTAGATCATGGATCAAGGAAGCCAGCATGGTCCTGGGCTGGAAAGAGCTCTCATTGTAACTTGCACGTGCCCAGCTGGCTGTCTGATGTCTCTTCTTATAGGGACACTAATCCAATCATGGGGGCTCCACCCTCATGACCTCATCAAACCCTAATGAGGGGGTTCTCAAAGGCCCTTCTCCAAATACCATCACAGCTTCAACATACAAATTCTGCAGGGGCATAGTTCAATCCATAGCAATGCTGAAGGCACCTCACCCTGAATCTATGAAAGTATTCACAAACTAAAAATGAGCCAACCTTGGATCACAGTAGTTATTTCTGGAGAAAAAGATAACTTTTAATCAAAAACCTTAGGTTGATAAAATGAACATAATGATTGAAGTCACATAAAAAATATCCAGACTATATATTTACAGGCAAGGATATATTAGGTCTGTCTGAAAATACACTTAAAAATTAATTTGAGCTAAGAAGACATTAAGAAAATCATTCACCATGATTAAGTGAGATTTATTCCCAGGATGGAAAGGTGGTTCGATATTTGCAAATCAATCAATGTGATACATCACATCAATAAGAGAAAGGATAAAAATCATATGACCATTTCAATAGATACAGAAAAGGCATTTGACAAAGTACAACATTCATTCATGATAAAAAAAAAAAAACTTGCACAAAGTAAGTTTAGAAGGAATATACCTCAATGTAATGAAGACCATCTGTGAAAAACCCACAGCTAACATCATCATCAATTGGGAAAAACTGAGAGCTTTTCCTTTAAGCTCAGGGACAAGACAGGGATGTCCACTCTTACCACTTTTATTCAACATAGTTCTGGAATTCCCAGCCACAGCAATCATACAACAAAGGAAGTTAAAGGCATCCAAATTGGTAAGGAAGCTGTAAACCGTTCACTTATTGCAGATGACGTGATACTGTATATAGACAATCCTGAAGAATCCACCAAAATATTACTAGAACTAAAAAACTAATTCAGTAAGGTTGCAGGATACAAAATCAATATACCGAAACGCATTGCATGTTTATACACCGATAATGAAACATCAGAAGGAGAAATCAAGAAGACAGTCTCATTTGCAGTTGAACGGAAAAGAATAAAATAGGTAGGAATAAACTTAATCAAAGAGGTGAAAGACCTGTACTCTGAACTATAAAACACTGATGAAAGACGTTGAAGGTGACAAAAACAAATGGAAAGGTATTCCATGCTCATGGATTGGGAGAACAAATATTGCTAGAATGTCCACACTATCCAAAGCAATCTACAGATTTAACGCAATTCCTGTCAAAATAACAACAGCACTTTTCACAGAACTGGAACAAACAATTCTGAAATTTGTATGCAACCACAAAAAACCCCAAATAACCGGGGCAATCTTGAAAAAGAAAAGCAAAGCTGGAGGCATCCCAATACCAGACTTGAAGTTATATTACAAAGCTGTAGTGATCAATACAGTATGATACTGGCACAAAAATTGACACATAGATCAACAGAACTGAATAGAAAACTGAGAAATGAACTCACGATTATATGGTCGATTACTCTTTGACAAAGCAAGGAAGCCTATCTAATGGGAATAAGAGAGTCTCTTCAACAAATGGTGTTGGGAAAACTGGACAGTAACATGCAGAAGAATGAAGCTAGACCACTTTCCTACTCCACACACAATAAATTCAAAATTGATTAAACACCTAAATGTGGGACCTGAAACAACAACAACAACAACAAAATCCTAAAACAGAGCACAAGCAGTAATTTCTCTGACATCAACCATAACAACATTTTTGTTGGTACATCTCCTGAGGCAAGGGACGCAAAAGCAAAAATAAAGTATTGGGACTCCATCAAAATAAAAAGCTTCTGCCCAGTGAAGGAAACAATCAACAAAACTAAAAAACAACCAGTGAATGGGAGAAGATATTTGCACACAAAAAATAATGCAATTAAAAATGAGCAGAAGATATGACAAGACAGTTCGTGAAAGAAGACATCCAGCTGGTCAACAGACACATGAAAAGATGCTCAGCGTCACTCATCATCAGGGAAATACATATCCAACTACAACGAGAGATCACATCACACCAATCCGAATGGCTAAAATTGAAAACACAAGAAAACACAAGTGTTGGTGAAGATGTGGAGAAAGGGGAACTCTTCGGCACTGTTGATGGGGAAGGAACCTGGTGCAGCCACCCTGGAAAACAGTATGGAGCTTCCTCAGAAAGTTAAAAATAGAGCTACCCTACAACCTGGCAAAGGTATTTACCCAAAAAATTCAAGAACACAAATCAAAGGGATACATGCACCCCTGTGTTTATAGCAGCATTATTTATAATAGCCAAATTATGGAAGCAACCCAAGTGCCCATCGACAAATGAATGGATAAAGGCAATGTGTTATGTGCATACTCACACACACACACACACACACACGTGTATGTACACACACAATGGAATATTACTTAGCCGCAAAAAAGAATGAAATCTTGCCATTTGCAGCAACATGGGTGAATCTAGAGAGAGTATAATGCTAAGTGAAATAAATCATTCAGAGAAAGACAAATATCCTATCATTTCACTCATGTGTGGAATCTAAAACGAAACAAATGAACAAAGGAAGAGATAAATCAAAAAAACAGACTCTCGACTCTAGAGAACAAACTGGTGGTGACTGCAGGGGTAGTGGGTGGGGGATGGGTGAAATAGGTGAAGGGGATTGAGAGTACACTTACCTGGATGAGTGCTGGTGATACGTGGAAGTGTTGAATCACTGCATTGTACACCTGAAACAAATATAACACTGTACATTAATTATACTGTAAATAAAATTTTTAAAAAATTTTGAGAAAGGTAAGTTAGCGTATCTGTCTTCAAACCAGAGGGTATCTTGTATAAAGTACTAGCACATGGTAGTATTGAGTGGTACCATTTATAGACAGTAACCATGCAGAGATTGAGATTTCGATGTCAAATTTTCCCTGTGTCAGGAGGTGTCTTTTTTCTACATATGTCAGTCAGTGACACCAAGAAGAATCAAATTTCCGTGATTAACAGACAAAAAAAAAAAAGCCAGGTGGGTCCTTCTATTTAGATGATGGTTGCATATCATTTTCTAGTGAGGCTTCCATAGAAACACATCTGCATAAATGAAGAGAGAAGTAAGCCTTCGTGTTTCCTGTGTTGGAACTGTGCCAACAACCTGGCTGAATGTGAAAACCCTGAGTGCTCCTTACTGTGTCACAGCATTTAGACCCACTTCAGTAATTTTGAAAGACATGACCTGTAATTTTTGGCCTAGAGTTGGTCAGGTGCTGGGGCTAGCTCACACTAGCTCATTATTACATTTCCAGGAATTTTGTGAGCTGCTTGAGACCACTTAGGTACTTTAAATGAAGAGGGTATTTACAGCAAAGAACTTGGGAATGGCTATAACTCAGATCTTTTTTTTCCCCCTGTCTTTAGAGGCTATTGCTGCATATTTACCAGCCCACTGCTGCACGTAACTCAAATATTTGATTTATTACCTGCATGTGAAAAAGCCAAGTCAATCATTTCATAATTGTTGATATATAACCAGTTTTCTTCTGTCTGCACGGATAAGAATCTCTTGCTAGCCCTGGTGCAGCACATAGAATCAAAATGTTTAATTTGATCCAATAGTGCAATTTGGGGGAATGAAAAGAGTATCTGCTTCCTATACAGACAAGATGGTTTTAATTCCTATCTCCCTGCTCCTCCCCACCGAGAGCAACGACAAGCCCTAGAAATAATGCAAGAGACAACCAAAGAATCCTGAAGGGTGAAAAGCGGAAGGCAAACTGCTTTGGGATCTCAGAATTGCTGGAACAACATAGCAGCAGGTGTCTTATGATGCCATACCCAATAGAAAAAGAATATTCAGACCTGGTGTTTCTGACCTCCATGTTAGCTACAGAGGATGGCTCAGGTAAACCATCCCTCCCTTCCTGAATCCCTCTAACAACACTAGGTAAGCCTAGCACCACCTGCAAAGGGGATTGCTGTGGAGTCCTGCCAACAGTATGTGGCTGGGGGAGGCACCCTCCTTCCCTGCCAGCACCGAGATGCTTCACACCCAAAGACACCAAGAGTCAAATTCCCACCAAATTGGTGTGTTGATTTTAATGCAACTCCTATGGAAATCCCAGGAAGCTTTTTTTGTAGATATAGACACACTTATTCTAAAATGTGGAAGACAAGACCACAACTCTAAAACAGCAGAAACCATTTGAAAAAGAAGAACAAAGGTTTTTTTTTAAAAGATTTTATTTATTTATGTGAAAGAGAGACAGCCAGTGAGGGAGGGAACACAGCAGGGGAGTGGGAGAGGAAGAAGCAGGCTCCCAGCAGAGGAGCCCGATGTGGGACTCGATCCCGGAACGCCGGGATCACACCCTGAGCCGAAGACAGACGCTTAACGACTGCGCTACCCAGGGCCCCAGAAGAACAAAGTTAGATGGTCATGCTACCGTATATGAAGACTTGCCTTGGTCCCGTAGTAGTCAAGACAGTATGGCATTGCTGGAGGGATACACTGTGCTCAGTGGAACACAATCGTGAAACCAGAAACAGACCCACAGAACCCACACTTCAACTGATTTTTGTCAAAGTTGCAAAAGTAATTTAATGGAGGAGAAACATAGATTTTCAACAAATAAAGTTGGAGCAATTGCAGTTCTATCTATAGGCACCCAACTAACAAAACAAAGAAACAAAACCCTCAACCACAAATCTTCAACAAAAGTTAACTCAAAGTTGATCATGGATTCAAACGTTAACATGTTATTTTTAAAGAAAAACACAGAAAACAATCTCATAAAAATGAAAAACTTTTGCTATTTGAAAGCCTGTGTGAAGACAATGGAAAGACAAACTACATAGTGGGAGAAGATATTTACAAACTTCACATCCAGTACAGGACTAGTATCTACAATAATAAGGAACGGTCAAGACCCAAGAATAAAAGAAAAAACTATCACAAAAAGACGGAGCACAGAGGATTTTTAGGGCAGTGAAACTATTCTATAGGAAACAGTAATGACGGATCCCTGTCATTATACATCGTCAAAACCCACAGAATGTACACCACCAAGAGTAAACCACAGGTGTCAGTTAATAACTGTGCAGGGGAGAATGATGTGTGGGAACTCTATATTTTCTGCACAATTTATCTGTCAATCTAATGCTGCTCTAAAGAAGAAAGTCTAGTAATTTCGTTAAGAACAAAAACACAAATTGACTATGCCGGCTACATTTTCCTCCTTTCACCAAGGACTTAGGGAAAATTCCTCCATATCTGCACATGGAACATGCCGTTGTCAACCAAAGGCAGGTCCTATGCAGGTAGCTTCATTCTGTTGACACTTCTGGAGAGGCCATCTGAGCAGCCCACATCTGTGACCACACTCACAGAGCCCTGGTGAGCCTGAAGGATTACTCTGGGTCAACGCACTCCACACCTGAGCCTTTGACTCTGTACTCTTCACGGCACATCCCCTTTCTCCCCATCCTTCTCCCCTCCACACACAACCAGGGGGCACAGAGAAGAACACAACAGCGTTCCACAGGCACATCTTTGGAGGGGAGACTATTTCCTCCCATCTACACGCAGCAAACAGTGTGACCAACATTTGTTCTAAGTGCATGTGTTCCACTTGACGAAGCCCTGTTATCTGTGGTTTTAGGTGCACCTGGAATACTAAGACTATAGCTCAACTTTGCATCTTACTAAAAGACAAATGGAGCTCCTTGATCCTGGCCAGAATCAAGCCCTTAAGAGTTCAGTGAAAAACTAAATGACTGCGGTGACTCACTGGCTTTGGGGTTAGCACAGTGGCTCTTGTTTGAATCTTGGCTTACCTCAAACCTATGTCTTAAAGGAAAAGGATTGCCACTCCTACTAACACTACTCCAAATAAACCACTGGCATCAGGAGACACCCTGAGTTTAAAATAAGGCTTGCAATACATAGCAGTGTTTGAAAGACATGAGGAGTAAGCGTTAATGTGAAAAAAAAATAGAGAATTGGTGAAGACTCGATTTTGGGTAGCTGATCCAAGAAAAGTAAGGCATTCTCATTGTTTTCCATGGCACGTATAATCCCTTTTAAAAATTATTTTGGAATTTAGGATTGACTATTCTAAATATGACTAAAATATTTATCTTAATATTGGGAGCCTGGTAAGGTGAAAGTTAAAATACAATACTCACATTCAACTTTATGATTTATACTTATGTACAAATTCAGAAATGATTATATTGTGATATTTCTAAGGATAATGAATTAATAACTCTACCATGAGCTAATGGTTGAAGCATCTTTTCCGGTTGGAATTTTTTTTCCCCTGCATTGTTCAGGTCAAACTAAATATTTTACTCTTTAAAGATGAAGTTCACTCATTAATATTCTGTCATTCTTTAACCGTAAACAGCAATTTGGGTGAGAAGCAACAGAGTCCAAAAGGCAATAATAGAAATGTTAAAAAACAAACAAAAAATCTCCACCTGACCAGAATGTCATATCTACATTTGCTTTTTCTGGAGAAAGAGACAAAACACTAATGTTAAGGATTCTTCCATCCACCATAACCCACCCAAAAAAATTACATACAGTTAACCCTTGAACAACACGGGGGTTAGGGGCACTGAACCCCCATGCAGTTGAAATTTGCATATAACTTCTGACTCCCCCAAAACTTTACTATCAGCCTACTGTTGACCAGAAGCCTTACTGATAATATAAATGATTGATTAACATATATTTTTTATATTACATGCATTATATAGTGTGTTCTCACAATCAAGTAAGCTTGAGACAAGAAAATGTTATTAAGAAGAACATGAGGAAGGGAAAGTACATTTACAGGACTGTACTGTGTTTACTGAAACAAATCCATGCATAAGTGGATCGTCACAATTCACATTTGTGTTATTCAAGGGTCAACTGTGTCTTTTTCTTGGTTTCCTTTGGAAAAGAGTATGGGAATGGTTTCTTCAAACTCGAACCCATCCTTTGCCCCAAATGTAAATGAAATGTTAAAATATCATTCACAAAGAATCTTGGGGGCTCTTTCACACTGAATTGTATCCCCCCAAAATGCACATGTTGAAGCCCTAAGCCCCAGGACCTCAGAATGGGGCTATATTTGGAGGTGGCGTCTCTAAAGAAGGGATTATGGTAAAATGAGGTCACTAGGATGGCCCTGATGCCATAGGACTGGGGTCCTTAAAAGAAGAGGGGATGAGGACACAGACACACATGGAGGGATGACCACGTGAGGACACAGGGTGAACATGGCATCTAGACGCCAAGGAAGGGGCATAATCTAACATAGAAATTGCTTCAGGGGCACAAATAGAACCACTAGTTATTTCCACCATGGAAATGTCCCCTCTAACGGAGAGCCCATCTCTCTTCTTATTTCCATACTGTCTTTTGCCAAATTGGAAGGCACTCCTGAGATCTTTTGAAGGTCTGCGTTCCTCGGTTCGTTTTTCACAGCACAGACTGTGGAGTGGAATCTGTCAGCCGTTTATGAAATACTCCTCTATCTGCCCTGGATGTCTGCCTCTCAGACAACTTGCATTCCTTCCTCTGAGGAAGTGCCTTTTTTCCATGTTTGTTTGTTTTTTTGGTTTGTGTCTAATCTTTAAACTTCTTTATTGTAAGATAATTGCAGATTCACATGCACTCATAAGAACTAATATAAAGCGATCTCATGGATGCGCTTTACCCTGTTTTCCCCATCTTGTTAAATTTCAATAATGTATCATGATGAGGATATAGTTATTAATACAGCCAACATACAGATCATTTCCATCAGAGGACCCTCATGTTGCCCTTTCAGACCTGCACGTACCTCCCTCACCTTACTAATCCTTCCTCAACCTAAAAACCACTCATCTGTTCCTCCTTTCCATAATTTATTTTTCACTTAAAGAATGTAACATAACCAGAATTGGACAGTATGGAATACTTGGGGATTGACTGTATCCAGTCAATCATTCTCTTGTGATTTATGCAACTTGATTCAGGTATCAATCATTCATTCCTTTTTATTGCTGAGTACTTGCACCTTATGGAAATCCCTCCTTATCCATGGGGGCTATGTTTCCAGCCCCCAGTGGATGCCTGAAATCATGAATAAGTAAGGAACCTATGGGGATGTCTGGGTGGCTCTGTCGGTTAAGCATCTGCCTTCAGCTGAGGTCATGATCCTGGGGTTCTGGGATCGAGTCCCCGTCGGGCTCCCCGCTCAGTGGGGAATCTCCTTCTCCCTCTCCCTCTGCCCCTTCTCTCACTCATACTCTCTCTCGCTCATTCTTTCTCTCTCAAATAAAAAAATAAAATCTAAAAAAAAAGGAACCTGTGCGACATACGCTCTGTTTTTTTCCTATACACACATACCTATGATAAACTTCGCTTTATCAATTAAGAAAGTTATTTGTAAGGAAGAGATGAACAAATAACTGTAAAATAGACTAGTTTTAACGATATACTGTAAAAAAGTTAACGTGAATGTGCTTTCCCTCTCTCTCAAAATATTGTCGTGTCCTCACCCTTGTCCCTCTGGTGATGACTTGAGATGATGAGATGCCCGTATGGTGAGATGAAGAGAGGCAGGTGAGGGAGGCATTGCGATGTAACGTGAGGCTACTGTCAACCTTCTGGCGACCATCAGGAAGAGCATTGGCTTCCAAAACCACGGATGGGGTGGGGGTGGGAGGGGACATGCATATGCATGTATCACAGTTGCACGTCATTCACTTGCTAAAGAACTCAGGGGGCGCGTCCATTCTGGCACCATGTGCCTACCGTTGCTAGGATGATCTGCATACAAGAGGTTATCTAGCACAACTTCCCATTTCTCTGGCATAAATGCCCAAAAGTTGTGGGTTGTATAGTCGCTGCTTGTTTACTTTTTTAGGGAAATTACCAAACAGCCTTCCAGAGAGACAGTTCCATGGACGTTAGCATAGAATCGTACACATGACCCAGTGTCTGCATGCTTTTGCCAGCATTTCATGTCCGCATTCTGTTTTTTATTTCGGCCATTTCACAGCGGGGTGGTGGTATCTTGTGGTGGCTTTAATTTGCAATTTCCCTGATGCCCAATGACAGCAAATCTCTTTTCATCCCTTTGCCATCCATAAGCCTCTGTGGCTGTCTTTGTCCCATTTTCTGATGAGCTTGCATGATTTCCTTCATTCTTGAGTTTGGAGAATTTCTTTAAACATCTTTTTTATGCATTTGAGAGAGAGAGAATGCAGGCAGGGGGAGAAGCAAAGGGAGAGGAGAGAGAGAATCTCAAGCAAACTCCCTGCTGAGCACAGAACCCCATGTAGGACTTGATCCCATGACCCCGAGATCATGACTTGAGCTGAAGTCAAGAGTCAGGTACTTAACCGACTGAGCCACCCAGGCATGCCGAGTTTGAAGAATTTCTTATATATATGCTAGTTATTGGTCCTTTGTCAGATCTGTGGGTTGCAAATATTATCTTTATCTTGGCCAGTATATTTTTACTGTTTTTTTTCTTCTTTAATCACTTTATTAAGTTTCAAACAAGGAGAATTTTGAGATCTGACCTCCCTGCAGTTTTATGTTTTCAGGGTTATTTTGCGGGGAGAGATATTTTATGAGTTCTTGCTCTTCATATATTCTTACTGTAAAAGAAATAGCTTTGTAGGCCATGTAAGTTACTAATCCAATTTTACTCAAATGCCTAAGTGCATGACTGCCTATTTTACATTATTTTCCTGGTTAAGGATATGCATGCATTCCAGGATTTCACTGGGATCCTAGTTGCTACAATTGTACTCTCCTTCTATACCATAATGTGGATCTTAAACAAATTAACAAGGAAAAAAGCCAAATGTATCATATTTTATTCTCATCTTCATGTTACTGAGCAGATATTTTGTGACAAATAAACTTCCACCCTACGTATTAGATAGAATGTTTCCTAATATGAACACAGTAAACAAAATCAGAATACCCATCACAGTAGATGCATAATTACTGATTAAAATTCGATACTGTTCCTGAATGTTAAAGTAAGAAAATCAACCAACGTATCAGGAAGAGAAGGAAACACCCTAATTAGATAAATTTAGGAAAATCCGACCTCATAATCATACTGATAATGAAACATGAGGACCTCTCCCTTCAAAGTTAGGAACAAAGGAAGCATATATATTATCTTGATATATGTTCGGCACTTTGGGTAAGATGCTTGTCAGCACAGGGGAAAAAGTATACAAATTTTAAGAAAAAAAGCACAAACGTTTTCACAGATAGATGTGCATCAGTCATAAAAATGGACAGAAATGGTTATCAATCAGCAACTCAGCAATTACTTGATATAAGATCAATACAATCATAAAAAATTATAAATATTTTCCCACTTGACAGCAGAAAGTCATACGATGCTTTTTTAAAAATATAAATCATTTACAATAACAATAATGTACAGTGTATGTGGGGCTTTATCCGGGAAAAAACTTTGCGTGACTTTTTGCAACGTTTGGGAGGAAATGACAAAACTGGATTTAAAAATGTGAGAAAAACTGCTTTATTCTTTATACTTTTGAATTTTTGCTTATTGTCTGTGACTTTTCTTCATGCAGTGGCTTTATCAAGAAGGACCATAAAATTGTGGTCACAGGTTACCATAGCGATCGGCAAGTGTGTGGATTACAACACCCAGAGACAAAACGCCAGTCACTGAGGAAGGAACTTTTGAACAATGCAAAGAATTCTTCCAGGAACCTATCAGAGAAAAATTCCCCTTCCAGGCTTACATAGTTGAGCCTGTATAAAATCCAAAACCCACAATAGCTTTCTCCCCTCTGGACAGGTGTTCGCGGAATTCTATTCAATGAAAGATGCGTCCTTCCTGAAGCTTGACCACTTTTGCGGTCTTTTGTGGCACGCATACAAACAAGGAAAAATACAGAAGTACAGGCACTGACTTTGGACCAGGGCCCTTGACCTTGACCTTGACCAAGGTGGTTTGATGGTCTGGCCTTGAGATCGTTTTAGACTTCCAAGCCGAAAATACTCTGTGGTTGACAGATCAACACAGATACCGTGTGACGAACTGTCATGTGAGAAGTATGCACTAGCGTGCTTCATGGAAGCAGAAAATCAAGAAAAAACACGTAAATGCTCATTAAATTCATCCTCCTGGCCATGTGAGACGTGTATTAGCATCCACACCCCAACCCGCCTGACGTTACCCGCGTGATACACACGTGTGTGTCCATCTAGGTATTTGTTACCGAGCCAGCTCCTCGTGAGTTCAGCATTGTCCTTATGTGCACATCAGGGCTCTTTCAGGACGTAATTTGTAAGAGACTCATTTGCGACTTTCTGGAAGAGAGTGTGCTGTGTGAGCATCTGAGGGCATCCGGTCTCTCCGAGATGGGCCATCGGAAGGAGGGGACTGCCAGGTCCCAGGATAAGAGGTAGGGAGGGAAGGCGGTCAATGGTTTCTTCTAAATCAGCACAAATCAAATCTCAAAGCCGCAATCTGCCTCCCTCCCCGCTGAGCAGGGAGCCTGATGATGGGACTCGATCCCAGGACCCTGATCTCATGACCTGAGCTGAAGGCAGACCGTTTCCTGACTGAGCCACCCAGGAGACCCCAGGCGAGCTTTTCTAACACCTCCCGGGAGATGTTGCTTTGCTAGTTCTCAAACATTCCGTTCAAAATCGGGCAAAACAAATGCAAACCCGTCTCTCGTTCGGTGTCTAGACAGTGTTTATCGTGTGGGAAGTGCCGTAATGGGGACAGGTCTGAGATGGTTTCTGAATTCCTAAGAATAGTCTCTGTCTTTATCTGGGCATTAATCATACGTCCTTATGTTTATAAAAAGTCCATAGCATGTTACGTTTCTTAATTTTAAATGTTTTTAAACAGAATGGTTTCTTTCGGTAAAATTATTCTTTAATCAAATGAGAAAAAAAAACCCCACGTATCTTCCCCCTAGTCATCTAGTAGAAAGTGGACTCATTTCAAAGCAAACGTTCTCAGTATTAAAGCACATGCCGTCTTTTGTAGTGGGTGCAAATGTTAGTTGAGTATGTTAGCAGAATCCTGACCACTCGGTCTTGAGCAATGATTGCACTTTTTGAATGAAATTCTGCACAAAGAGAACTAGCCAAGGCTGAAACACAACACCTAGCAATTCTGGAGGGCAAAGCGGAGCAAAACAGTCTGTTATTTTAGAATAACATGTATTTTGGCTGCTCATACAAAGCACGTCGCTTTGAAGTAAATGGCCATGCTTCCCAAACACAGTCATCACACAGGAATAATTTGGGACTCATGTTGTAGGATTTGTCTTTCTGTTAAATGCCATGAAGGTCTCCTTCCGCGAAACCGTTCACAATGTTTTTGTAAATCTTGTTTCCAAATTGCAGAAGGAAATGTTCGCTCAATTACACACTTGGGAGCGAATTTTAAAGACCCTCACACGCGGTCATTTCATCCACCAAAAAGCCTCGTCATAGGAGTAATTGCTTGGTAAACTGTTGCTTGCACTGATTAACTTTTCAACAAATAATTTACCGGCTTACAGTCACCTAGTTACCTGCGTGCCAATCTAAGTATAATCTACAGACAATCTCTGCTAATTTCTTACAGTCTTGTAGTTACAAAATGCTAAACGCAGAAGGATTCTATCTGTGGCCATGGGACTTAATCACTCTAAATTCTAAACATTGCCATTTGGCAGTTATTCATGTTTTTTTTTTTTAATTGTAGAATCCCTAAATCTAAAATTACAAACATCCAAAAAATTTCTGAGCTTGGGTAATGGATAATGGGTCGCTGCATAAAATATGCCTTTAAAATTTATTTCCGTAGGCAATATTTTCACGTTTCAAAATTTAAAAACCAATGTATCCACAGATAAACACTGGGAAACCTTGCCTCTATATGTGCCCCATACAGACAGTCCTACCAACCCCATTAGATATCTATTTTGCACTTTTTTGTATATTGTCCCAGTATTTTTCATGTACTTATCAAATATAAGTATGCATGCAAATAGAATAAACACAAATGTATACGTAAATAAGTGTTCACAAGTGTACATATATATATATTTTTCATTCATCCTTTTCACCCAAAATTCAGATGTGCACTTTGACTTTTATTCCCCAAGTAATTGTTTATCCTGAACGTCTTCTCCGATCCCTTTCACAGGATGATTTTTCTTTTTCTCTTTCATACCCCCGTAGTATTCCATGTGTTAGACGGCTCCTTGTAGGTGTGCAGGCTTTTCTCGTGGCAGAAAGCGTGTGCGGATTAACCATGCACCTGCCACTTCTGTAGGGAAAGAAAAACGTCTTCTCCAGCTACACAGCCAGGTTCTCGGCTGTGTCTTTGTAACAACAGAGGGATTCACAAGAGAAGAGCATACAAGTGTGTGCAGTATCAGTTCCAGGTGACACGGAGCCTCTGTAAGGAAGTGAAAACCCTGAAAAACATTTTTATACTGAGCTTGATGAAGAGTGCACAGTCTTAGCCAGATGCAGGAGGACAGCAGGGTACGAGGTCAGGGTAGCAGACCAGGGGGAGTTGGCAAGATTCGTTAGGATTCCTCTTGCCGTCCCTCTGCCTCGGATGTAAGGACGCTCCTCTCTTCTGGGTTTAGCGAGGGCACCTCTCGCCTGGGGGTATCACGACCTGCTTCAGGGAGAAGTCAGAGAGCCCTTCCTGCACCTGCCATTTCCCACATTCCACGAGCTGAAAATATGGAGCGTGCCACAGTGCCCTGATTGGCATACTGTGTCCTGAACCCTATCACTTCACATTAATGCATGTGTGTCGAAAGGGTACGTGTTCAGAGGAAGATCGTTGGTTCAGTTGGCAAGCACTCTTGTCATCCTGACGGTTTTGCCGTACTGTATCCCAGACAGCTTGCACCTCTTTGTTCCCTCTTGCCAAAGACGTATGAGAGAGCGTGCTCCTCTCCAACAGCTTTGCCGAAAACATGTCTTATTTAACTTCGGATCCTGACAGTCTGATCCAAAAGCCGTGTGGATTTGACCTTGCATGCACTGCTCTGAGTCACGTGCTGTTATGAACCGCCATATTTTACATGAATATGCACGCATAGAGACGCGCACTCAAAGACACAAACACACAATCCGAGGTTGTCAAGCTGGGACTGCCAGTTGGATTTCCATCCCGGGTACCATCTTGAACTCCAGGAAGAATCACAACTGGGCAAAGCCATGGCCACGATGCTTGAGAACTGTCCCTACGAAGCTCGATCAGCCTGATTCACACCAGCAACTCCTTTCTCCTAAGACAAGATTTTCTATCCATCCCGGAACTGCTCTGCTCCTTGAAGCCTCTTAAACAACTGTTCCCCCTTGGCCTTGGGTCCCCCTTCAGACCTTTCAGATCGGTTCCTTCTTTCACTCATCACCCGTCCCTCGTCCTTTGCAGATACTGCTGCATCAAAGCAAAGCAAGCCTTTCAAAACACACGGCTTCTCGAGTTCCTGTCTTTGTATTAAACTCTCTCATTGCCACACTGATTCAGGTGGCCTTGAAAACCATCAGTGATTAGACCTCCCTTTCGTATTCAAACCTGTTTTCCCCCTATAGGAATTTCTACACGTTTCCTATAACATCAGACATGCTTTAGTTCATTTGTATAGTTTATTCTTTCCTTCCACAAACACGTCCTGAGTCCTCTGCACATTCCAGAAAGCGGTGGGGCTGTTTCACGCATCACCTGCTCGTGCTTTGTGTACCGATAACTTTGATTTCTTTGTGACCACGTAACGATGGAGTATCTATCCCTGAGTCCTTAGCGTTACCACTTGGCCTTTCACAGTTGCTAAGGACTTCCCTTACGGCGCTCAAGAGCACTTCAGTATGAAATGGATGAAGAACCTTGAACGCCAAACATCCGTGCACGTAACAGAAAGACAAAATGCCTCTCTCCCTGAGGCTACACCTGTCAGGGAACCATGACCGAAAAAATGAAGTGCTCGTGTTAAATAAATGAAAATAGAGGTATTTAATTACTACCATACTACTGACATTCATGCATAGTATGTATACATGTCTATCTGTATAACACATGTATACTATGTATATACATATAACACACGTATATTACGTATATTTCACTTTGTGTGAAGTATACAGTGTAATAGTTTCCATAGTACACATACGAAGTATGCAATATAATTGTTACTATGTTATACATACGAAGTATGCAATATAATTGTTACTATGTTATATATACGAAGTATACAATATAATACTATACTGTATTATGTAGATGAAGTAAGCAATATAATTGTTACTATGTTATATATATGAAGTATACAATATAATAGTTACTATATTATATTAAAGCAATGTGTATCATACATTAGTATATGTTATACGTGATAGGTATTAATCTATAATGCTGTGAATTAAAATTATAGTATACTATTTATTATACTATATACATATAGTATGCATGTATATTTGGACATACATTTTTATTATTTTATTCTTTGTATATAATTTTATTACTTGCATATGATTTTATTCTTCGTATATATGTGCACATATACACACACATATAGACACAATTGCTGCATCTTCTTCATTATATTTAAGCCAAAGATAAACATTTTTACTACATTTGTAAGTAGCAATATTTCCTAATAAATTAAAAAAAATTTTTTTCAGAATTCCTGAGGAAGCACAGCAAACATAAATCAGAGGAAAGTAATTTTACTATCCACATTTTAGAAACCCTGCAAATATCCTTTAAGATTATTAAAGATGCATTTGCATGAGCCAAGCTCCATCCTGTCCCTAATTTTTATCAGGCATGCTGGCTTCAGAGCAGCTGATGTGGTTCTTGATTTCCCCAGTGGCTCCCGGGGCGCTGCAGGGTTTCAAATCAAGGGAGGTTGACTCCCCCAGAATGAGAATGAGGGAATTTATTTCCTGCCAAGAATTCAGGAATGCTTCAGAGAACAGAGCATGCTTTCTGAAGACTCTTCAGCAAAATATCTCTAACAAACATGTGGAGAGGTTAAGAGAGAATCCTTTATTCCCCAGTGTTTTAAGAAACACTTCAAGTTTTCCGCTGGACCGGATTGGGGTCTTTTGTGGCTAAAATATCAGACTGTGGTGTTTAGACCAATGCAAATGACTTCGTATCACGTGATTTAAATACTGAAGGATTCCATTAGAACATCTGGGAATAAGCCACGTTCCCCACAACATAGCCTGCAGCAGCAAGGACTTCAACAATCCAGGGAGGGGATGAGACCCACCTAAACTTTCCGTCCCCTTATTCCTGTGCCTGTGGATTGTTCTGGCCCCGTGTGGCCTGACCTTACGTGCCCACTCACATTGGCATGGGGCTCTGTTTCGCAGTTCCTACACCAGCTCACTTTGTGTGGCCTGGGGTCTTTGCTCTTGGTTGAGTAGGTGATAGGTTGGAGGTCTTCTATCCACGTCTCTGTCGTTCTTGATTTCTTATTCTCCCTCCACTGAAATCCTCGACATTTCAGTGATGACAAGAGGCAGTGGCAAGCCAGTTCCCATTGGCAGAGGGCCTTAGCGGGGTCCTGCATTTATTTCCAAGCATATTAGGGAGTCCAAGCTTCTGGACTTTGATTCTCCAAGAGTCTTGATTTATTGAGCATAGGAATGGGGTCAGGGGCCAGGGGCCATGCAATTGTCACCTGCCCTCACCCCCAGGATACATTTGGCAATGTCAGGAGATGTTTTTGGTTGTCCCAACTGGGAAGGAATGCTGGGGGCATGGTGTGTGTAGATCGTAAACATCTTGCAGCAGATAGGTTTTTCATTTTCTGACTTAGAAAGTCAACAGTGCTGAGGTTGGGAAACTGCATGAGAGATTTTGGACATGTGGCAAGACTAGAGAGTTATGTGGAGGACGTTGTGTGATCCAGTGTGAGTCAGGATGGAGTCCCTATCAGGGACAGAGGTCTGTGTTCGGATTCTGTGGGAGTTGGGAGTGCAGATAATGCACGGTTGAGTCTTGGGGTTTGTCATGGCACAATGCTGTAATGATCGGGACCCCCATTATGTGGCATTCCCACTATCTGAGACATTCCAGATCTTGGGGTCTGGGTTCTTTCTCCAATGCCAGAACATGTTGGCCTGCTCTCTGCCCCACTTCCTAATAGGCTCCCTGAGCTGTTTGGAAAGACCCTAGAGGAAAAGACACAGAGTACTGGTACACGGCTGGCATGCCTGGGTCTGGTCCCTGCATGCACACATTTCTTCCTGTGTCCACAACTGATATTCCGACTAAGCCCTTCAGCCAAAGTGGGCCTTATACAGACCTGAAGCGAGACATTGATGCATGGTTTATACTGGAAAAGGAGTTGCCACACCCCAAGACATCTCCATCAGAACCAAGGAACATCCATCATTGTGTTGATGTCTTGCACTCTACAAACATCCCCTTCATGTGTGTTCGTTGGCTGGAGTGAAGACCAGGTCTTGCTTCAGAGGGATTTCCTCTGAAGGCCTTATATAAAAAGGCTGTGTTTTCTTGTGGGTTTTTCGTTTGTTTTTCAGCTTCCTTTATTATCTTTACAGCTAAATACAAGCGACGAATGCTTTCCCGGGAGAGATCCGAGTATGTTAAAGTTGCAAGTGAATAAGGTACCATTGTACGTTGGCTGCAGGAAAGGACTTGCATTGAGCTGGCACACAGAATGTACCCAGTTCTCTGGATCCCACAATAACCATGTCTTAGGTTGTTCAGGAATTCTGACCCAAGGCCAAGCAAGATCTGACAGCATCCCCTTAAATCAGGAATACATTATTCAAGCCAAGCGGATATGATAAACAACAAAGCATACACTTTGCTAGGCTTTCAGACACAAGGGGAAGCTTGACAACAAACGTGTAGTGTAAAATTTATCGGTATTGTTAAAATTTAAAAACAAGCATACCAATGTAAATTTTTCAGAAAGTTGTTTGCTTTTACCAACATCATTTTTGTTCTTTCTCTGGAGAATAACGCAAACATGCATGCATTATCCAGTGAGTGTATGCATCAGTAATTAATTGTAAGATTCAAGTGCACCTTTGCAACTTTGACCATAGAACCATATTTCTGGGACGCCTGAGAGGCTCAGTTGGTGAAGCAACAGCCTTTGGCTCAGGTCATGATCTCTGAGCACTGGGATCGAGCCCTGAATTGGGCTCCCTGCTCAGTGGGGACCCTGCTTCTCCCTCTGCCTGCCGTTCCCCATGCTCGTGCTCTCTCCCTTTCTCTCAGATAAATAAAATCTTAAAAAAATAAAATGAAATAAAACCATATTTCTAAAATAATCCGAATTGTATATTCCCATTAGCCTTCATTCCTTACTGGAAGAATTATTTCTCAAGATTAGGGGGACACGGGTATTACAGATCCAGAAAAATGATCTGGATTGGTTTGCAACTCTGAAAGTTGATCCTTAATTTACTCACACGTGCTTCAAACTCTGTGGACTTTACAGGGTTTTTTGACCTGGAGCCACTATTTAAATCATTCTATTGTGGGGGGGGGGGAACACACCCAAACCCACTTCACCACGTAATGCGTGTGAAAAATCTCTTGGTAAATTACTGCAGTTCTACACGTAAACGGACTGTCGTTAATTAGATTCAGACTGGGAATGAAAAAAATCTGCTGAAATTTTGCTGGTAATCGGGAGGGCAAGACCCTTCCAGGTATCCCAGGGAGAGCAGACCTGACTTTTTCTTCCTCCTTACAGAGGTCCTGAATCTTTAGAGTTCTAGTGTGAATACTTGGTGTGGGTATAAAGTATTCAATGACTGTTAAAGTGCATTTCGGTATACCGCTTTGGTTTCCTAATTTTCCAACATTCTCTCAATCTCTCTCTTTCTCTCCTGTCTCACACACACATGCGTACACATGTGCTCATTCACCACCATCTGGTTTCCTCCCCCTCTTCCTCTCTGCAGCAAATTTTTGCCTCTCCTGTTCTAAACATGGTCCACAATTCATGACCTAAAGCAGATGTTTATGTCAGGAGACACTCACAGTTGATGGAGATGCTCACTAGCCCACATTTCTCCAGCACACACTGGTCTTTCATAATACTATGTACAGTTGACCCTTGAACAACACAGGGCTTATGGGTGCCAGCCCCCACACAGCTAAAAATCTGTGTATAGCTTTTGATTCCCCCCAAACGTATCTACTAGTAGCCCACTGTTAACCAGAAGTGTTTCCAATAACATAAACAGTGGAATCACACGTATGTGTATGTCTCTAAGCCACAAAAAAGAAAACAGTATTGAGAAAGTCATAAGAGAAAATACGTGTATAGTCCTATACTGTAGTTTTCAAGAAAAATCTGCGTGTAAGTGGACCCGTGTGTTTCAAACCCGTGTTGTTCAAGGGCTGACTGTACGTGTACAAATGAGAGAGAGTCCGTATGTTGTTCCAGCTTCAGGTGAGCCTTTATGATCCTTAAACTCACCGCCCCACACTCCATGCTTTCTGTGGAGGGGTCCTACTCTCTCACTTGTCACATAAGCATCCTGGGAACTCTTCATGCCTTAATGCAAGCAGCCATGACATCCTGTCCATTGGATAGACCTTGTAAGTCCTCTTTGACATCTCTTTTGTTGTCTGAGTTCATGGACAGAATACTTAAAAGATGGTACCATAAAATATCACTGTGTGGGGTTGCTGCAAAATTATGACCAATGGAACTTTTCTGACTCCTTGCAAGCCCATGCATCTAGATTTTACACTCTCGTTGCCATCTATGTCACCTGCATTTCTATAATCTGCTTGAAATCAATCTATGGTCAGGCCAGTTTATTAATCAGAAAACTGGCCAATTTCATAGGAAGCAGATGGGAAAAATAATACTCAAATCATTTACTTCATGTCACAAAGACAGTAATACCTAGAATCATACCATCATTTCTCTGTGAAATGTCCAGTAGTATAATCCAAGACCTCATTTTGAATACAAAAATTGGAATATAGATCTATGAAGTGGGCGGCCAGTTTAACACAGATCCCACAGAGCAAGCCAACGCTGGCCCTTTACTCTTTGTTTCATGATCGCTTTCTAAATTTCTGAATTGAATCTTCTCTGATGACAAGTGTAGATACCTTTCAAGTTGATAGTTAATTAACGCCTTAAAAGAATATTTGCCTTAAGTAAGTTTGATAAAATAAATGAACAGTAAGACTAACTCAAAGAGGATATTCTGATAGGATTGTCTTACGCTGCTGTATTTTAGCCATAGGGATGATGTTCTCATTTTTTTTTTGGTTAAATAGTAAGATTGCATTATTTTCCTTCCAAATTTATGATGTTGAGCGTTAACATTTCTTTAGCAGAAATGCTACAGTACGGGGCACCTGGGTGGCTCAGTCGTTAAGCGTCTGCCTTCGGCTCAGGGTGTGATCCCAGAGTCCTGGGATCGAGCCCCACATCGGGCTCCTGTACTGGGAGCCTTCTTCTTCCTCTCCCACTCTCCTGCTTGTGTTCCCTCTCTTGCTGGCTGTCTCTCTCTGTCAAATAAATAAATAAAATCTTAAAAAAAAAAAAAAAGAAAGAAAGAAATTCTACAATAGCACATATGCAAAAAGGAATATAACAACAATGCAGGCTTCACCGAGAGTTTTCAAAAAAGGACTGAGAAGACAGGTGGGAAGCACACTGTTGCTCTAAATGGGAAATCCAATGTATGGGAAGGCAGGAAGTTATCAAGGTTTAATAATCCCAAGTGGGAAATCCAATGTATTGAAAGGTAGACAGGTGTCCAGGTTTGAAAGGAAGGAAAGGAAGCAAATTTAGGTGTCATTGAAAAGGTCAGCCTGATTTTGTGCAAAGAAAGACCAAACCAAACTGTAAGCAACAGTGAAATCCTTTGCCTTTTCAATGCCAGAAGAGTGAGGCAAACGTAGATTTCCATTGGTTCTGCCCAAGTGAAGTTGAAACCATCATAATGCATTACATCACACTCAGTTGCCCCGGCAACAGCAGAGAGCTTGGTGGCTCCATGAAAACTCGCTCCCAAAGGCCCTGCCAGCTCATTCAGAGGTTGACGGCCATCTCTCTTAATAACCAGTCTGCCCTTCGTAAGTCTTGTCTGATTCCTCAGTCCCGCTGATCCTGTGTGCGAGGAACGGAACCCCTTGGGAAAAAGGTAGGGGGAAAGGGAGCCAACCAAAAATCTTTGGTGACTTCTCAGTGTGATTTGCAGGAGAAAGTGGTTCGCCTTTATAAATCAATCCATAATTATAACTCAGCTCATAATCAGCGCCTTTATGAAAGATCTCATTGATTCACACCAGACTATGGTTCTCAGTGCAGGTGGGCATTGATATTACAGAGATCAGTCTGTTCTTATGACCTAATTTGCAATATTGCAGAGAAATAATGTATTTGACACCATTATCCTTTGACTTTACAAGTATTTGTCTTTACATACACATCTTTAAGAACTCATAGATCTTTCTGCGTTTTTTTTCTGAATTTGCTTGAGCCTTCTAACTTATAAAATGGTTGATATCATTACCTATCATCGCCTACTCTAACCCACTCACTGTATTTCTATTATTTGTAATTCTAACACGGTGCCTTCATGAGAGCTGTTTTAGTTGTTATTTTTGAGTGGCAGAAATACACTAGGAAGTGAGAACTCATCTGAGAGAAGACTTGCAAATCATTCTACCAAATTACACAGCCGTGTTTCTCATGGTTGGGTTTTCGGGGTTTTTTGTTTGTTTTAGTATGTTAACACTTTTTTATTAAATGAAGCATAGTCAAGTGAATATTTAAAACCAGCTGTGTTACGGAGTCCATGTTTGCATCCCGTGCACATTTATGTATTAAAATCCTTTTGGCTCAGTTGGTATCGAGAAGTGAGGCCTTTAGGAGCTGATTAGGTCATGAGGAGGAAGCCCTCATGAATGGGATGTGTGCCTTTGTAGGAGAGCTCCCAGAAAGTTCCCTTGCTCCTTCCACTGAGTGAGGTCACTGTGAGAAGACAGCCATGGATGAACCAGGAAGATCTCATGAGACCTCAAATCTGCCACAGACTTGATCTTGGACGTCCAGCCTGCAAAACCATGAGAAATCAATGTCTGTTGTTGATAAGCAACAGTCTGTGGTGTTCTGAGAAATAGACTAAACTCATCAAAGTAATAACTATTTGCTAATATGGAATTCCAGAAATACAAAGTGGAGGAATGTGAGATTGTGTGTCTAACATCGACAAGAAACTTGTATCTGAAAGTCTAAAAGAAATGTTTGGATTAACATTTCCAAAATAAACTTTTCTTGAAATATCATTGTGAATTTAGGAAAAGAGGTGTTTTGGGNCAAAGTAATAACTATTTGCTAATATGGAATTCCAGAAATACAAAGTGGAGGAATGTGAGATTGTGTGTCTAATATCGACAAGAAACTTGTATCTGAAAGTCTAAAAGAAACGTTTGGATTAACATTTCCAAAAGAAACTTTTCTTGAAATATCATTGTGAATTTAGGAAAAGAGGTGTTTTGGTTTTTTTTAAAGATTTTATTTATTTATTTGACAGAGATAGAGACAGCCAGCGAGAGAGGGAACACAAGCAGGGGGAGTGGGAGAGGAAGAA
>NC_048238.1:2935320-2938905 GCF_002007445.2 Ailuropoda melanoleuca | reverse complement strand
GTGCAGCCACTCTGGAAAACAGTGTGGAGGTCCCTTAAAAAGTTAAAAATGGAGCTACCCTATGACCCAGCAATTGCACTGCTGAGTATTTACCCCAAAGATACAGACGNTGAGCCGAAGGCAGATGCTTAACTGCTGTGCCACCCAGGCGCCCCAAGGAAAAGAGGTGGTTAAATGCTAATGTGAATCACAAGCAGAAACATGCTCAGTGTGTCATTTTGTAGGAAAACATGACAGTGCTTACATAAAATTCAGTGTCTTCATGAAATCTCAGGTAACTATTAGAAATAGTTAACACACACCACCTCACCCCAGTCCAAATGGTTAAAATTAATAAGTCAGGAAACAACAAATGTTGGAGAGGATGTGGAGAAAGGGGATCCCTCTTACACTGTTGGTGGAAATGCAAACTGGTGCAGCCACTCTGGAAAACAGTGTGGAGGTCCCTTAAAAAGTTAAAAATGGAGCTACCCTATGATCCAGCAATTGCACTGCTGAGTATTTACCCCAAAGATACAGATGTTGAAAAGAAGGGGCACATGCACTCCAATGTTCATAGCAGCAATGTCCACAATAGCCAAACTGTAGAAAGAGCCCAGATGTCCTTCAACAGATGAATGGATAAAGATGTCATCCATATACACAATGGAATATTACTCAGCCATCAGAAAGAAAGACATCTTGCCATTTGCAACGACACGGATGGTTCACTAGAAGGTATTATGCTAATTGAACTAAGTCGGTCAGAGAAAGACAGTTATCATATGGTTTCACTCATGTGGAATTTAAGAAACAAAACAGTTGAACAAAGGTGGAGGGAAGGAAAAATAAAATAAGATGAAACAGAGAGGGAGACAAACCATAAGAGACTCTTAACTCTAGGAAACAAACTGAGGGCTGCTGAAGGGGAGGTGGGTGAGGAAATAGAGTAACTGGGTGTTGAGCATTAAGGAGGGCATGTGACGTAATGAGCACTGGGTGTTCTATGCAACTGATGAATCACCGAGCTCTACATCTGGAACTAATAATATGCTATATGTTAATTAAATTTAAATAAAAAATTAAAAGTTCAAAAAAATAGTTAACATAATTTTTTTGCTATTACATTATAGATGCAGGTGTATGTATATATATATGCAGTAAATATATATGATATGTGCATATAAATGCTATTAAGGAAAGAGATTATACAAAACTCTACCTGGAAACATAAAAGCAATTCAGAAGGTTTCTTTTACTCTGATTCCCAAGGGGTTTGCTATCAAGATAACTAATGCAATGAGCTCATTATTAGCAGAATCATGATTAGGCTTCTTACATGATCAAGCTGTTTTAAACAAGGCACCTGAAAAATACACTTTTAGGATTTTAGAAATTTGGACGCCATTCAAAGAAACTGTCCTTCTGGAATCTGGGTAGTGGGGGAATGTGATTTTACTGAAATCCTCTATTTGGCCTTATCCGGGGTGAATGTCAGGAGAAATAGAAAACAGCATGGCATTAGAACAGTCTCAGTCTTGGTCAATACAAATATCCTGTTTATGTTATAATGGTTCATCACTAATTATTCTTCAGAGGAGTGATGAGGAATTTATTAATACCAGTGGCTAACTGCTCACATTATTAAGGCCTTTTTTTAATGTGTGTCTCAGCGTTCCATCAACTTCAATTAGGCTACCTGGAACAAATTCGTCGCCTATAGCAACCTTCTATTTGTTTTTTTTGTTGTTGTTTTTTTTTTTTTTGCAACGAGAGAGAATTTTAAAATACAAATAGCAAAATGTCTATGTACTACTGCTGTCTCAGAAAATTAATTGCTAGCATTCTGCTGAACTTGCAAAAAGCCCACAGTTAACGTAAAGAATCATTATGGAGGAAAAGGCGATGATTTCGGCTTCGGTTTTCCTTTTAGATATGACTATCAGAAAGTGTGTGTAGTCTTGTAGGTTTTTTAGCTTTCTCAATGTTTGATTTTTCGAACTAGAATAAATATTTCTACAGGTGTGTTTGAGTAAAAGCCACAAATCTTTGTATACCAAGCATTGCATCATCTCTGTGCTGGATGCAGCCAGATTTCTCTCCATGCAGCTATGGTGGTGGACTTCCTGGGAGTCAAGGGTTGGTCGCTGTGCTCTGCTCCAGGCTGGTAAATATGAAGGATATGTCCAGCTGCAGAATTTCCTCAAGAATGTGGACACGGGGGTGCCTGGTGGCTTAGTGCATTAAGTGTCTGCCTTTGCCTCAGATCATGATCCCAGAGTCCCAGGATCAAGCCCCAAGTCGGTCTCCCTGCTCAGCGGGGAGTCTGCTTCTCCCTCTGACCCTCCCCCTTCTTGTGCTTTCTCTTACTGTCTCTCAAATAAATAAGTAAAATATTAAAAAAAAAAAAAGGAACACGGACACAATGTCTACGGCAGCCCAAACTCATCAACCAGAGAGAAGATGAAAACTTCCATGTCTCCTGCAGACTTTGAGTCTCAGCTCAGTGCATCATGCCTGGATGTTGGGTATGATGTCCTCCTTGTGGACCAGATGCCCAGTGATCTCAGAATCGGCCCTCACATCCCGCCGTGGATGGGGCATCTGGCACTGCCATCGAATCTTACTTTTTCATCTGTACATTGTGCATAAAGGAGTAGGTGTTCTCTCTCATTCTCCTCACTCACTAGCATTTGGCCCACGTTGGGGAAAATGTGTAGGATTGTGGAAGTAACCAGGGACATATTTCATTTGACGCTCATGTACCATGTGTCCCTCTAAAAGAGACCTCAGGCAGCATGCCATCCTAAACTTCAGTTTGGGGCGATAGGGCACCAGAGGGATACCATTGAGCTAGGGGTGTTGTGGATATTTCAGGAATTATATTTGTGCATCCAAGAAGGCTATCCGAGGTATTCTCTGCACATAACCCATGTGTTAGACTATGAGAATCATTTTCCTCTTCAATGATGGGTACTTTCAAAGATACAAAAACTTTACTAAGAACTGGAACGTACCAAAAACTCTCTTATTTCAACAATGGCCAAGAAGAACATGAGGAACAATCCATAATTTGGAGATACCTTATCGATGAAAAATGGCTTCCTACTTCGCAGGGAGTGAAGCACTCATCAGGATTATGGAATATGGTGAAGTTTAAAGGGATGTTGGTCATTGTTGGTTTTCAGAGTTTTGGAGTGGAGTGGCATTGTGTCCCACCCATTCTCAAAGTGTGGTTTATTGATGACTTGCGTTTAGGATCAGAGTTAGACCAGAATGTCAGAGAATGGTGGGCATATACCTGCACATTTCACAAGCTCCCCAGGTGCCTAGAATGCATTCCTCAGGAGGGGGGAGACAGAAATCTTGGTGGTCACGGAGAAAGAAAGAGAAGGGAAAGCACAGTCTCCAAATGGGGCTGTTGGAAGAAGAGCAAGGCTCTGACTCTTGAGGGGCTTGTCTTGCTGGTGAGGATTGAGGTGTTCAGAATTCAAGCCAAGTAGGATAGGGACAAGGACTCTGTCCAACTTCATCGAGGGAATGGAGTGCTGAGCAAATAAATGTACAGGTGTGGGAATACAGCACACAAAACAATTCAGGGTTTTG
>NC_048238.1:2926879-2935220 GCF_002007445.2 Ailuropoda melanoleuca | reverse complement strand
AGGGAATGGAGTGCTGAGCAAATAAATGTACAGGTGTGGGAATACAGCACACAAAACAATTCAGGGTTTTGGGAGTGCCTCCTGCAGGGAGTTGGTGTGTGTCCCCTACCTGGCACCCAGACTTGCAAATGCTGTTGTCAACATGGATTTGAACCCAAGGACCAGGGGACTTTCCTGCAAACGGTGGAATCTGGCATAAGGACGGCTGTCTTAAAACCATGAGGACATTGCAACTGAGATTTGAAGTTTCTGGGACAGAATCTTTAGACCTATCGTGCCGAGTTGCTTGTAGAATCTGTCAAAACCGTACATTGTAAAAAGGACCCCTCCAAACATAAGCAAGGGAAACAGTATTAGGGATTCTGCTCCCCTGCAGGGTTGGGGTACTCAGAAAAGGGTTAGCTTTCAAAGTTTATTCTGCAGAGGACTGTGGGTAACAGCAACCGCCTCATGGTATTTACCAGTCGTTGGCATCAAAGCGCAAAACCTTCAGTAATATCCTTGGATATGAAAGAGGATTATAGAGAGCGGCTTTGATTTGAAAGAAATAACTTACTACTCCGGCAAGATGGATAACCCTAAAATTTTATCACGAAACACCACCAACAACAAAATATTCAGTGCAGTGGCGTTGCTTTCTTCTCTCCCGATTATAAAAGCATCGCCATGAAAATGCTGCATCTTTATTGCACGAGGGACATGCTTGGAAGTGTTTATAGCAATCCTAGAATTATATTGACTTGTTCTGTTGTACATTGAGCGGGAGAGAGTATTACAGTTGTAGCAATGCAATCAAATATCATTTTATTTATAAGAGATTTTTCTCTTTCTAATTTTTTAAAAAGAGCCAATCTCCATTTCATTTGCAGAAAAATATGACTGTTACTTTCTAAGTCTTTATTCTAAGAGATACGGAAAAGTGGCCTATGAACAGTCAATGAGCAAATACGTTCAGCTAATTCAGTGGGGGGGGGACAAAACATACTAGTATGTCCAACTCATGTGAGTGCTGTCTGTGTGCTTCAGTGGTAAATCCCATCGCGTCTCCGTCTTTTGTTTTCTTCGTTTCAGCAGAAATGTGTCACGAGACAGAATCCCCATGCTTAGTACTAAGTATACCTGCTAACCCACTATGAAGAAGCCACGTGTAGGGCAATGCTCGTAGTTACTCGCGTGTTGGGGATGTGATCACTCCGTCCCGGGAATTCGCAGTTGTTGCAGAGGGTTTGGGTTGATAAGTATGAAGGGAATCAGCAAAACAAGAGTGAAAAAAATCACCTGGTAATGGGTCGGTATTGGTAAGAGACCCTGATGATTGATAAGCTATTTGAGCCATCAAAAACCATTATTGGAAAAGGAATGTCATCTAATACTGAATTTAACAAAAGCTCCAGCAAGTCATATACACACATCAATTCTTCCTAAACACACATATGAAAATATACACAGGTCTGTGTATATTTATATACATTTACATAGACCTTATATATAGACAATATGTATACAATATATTGTATACAATTTATTTTATATATTTATATACATATACATTGTACATATACNACAAAAGCTCCAGCAAGTCATATACACACATCAATTCTTCCTAAACACACATATGAAAATATACACAGGTCTATGTATATTTATATACATTTACATAGACCTTATATATAGACAATTTATTTTATATATTTATATACATATACATTGTACATATACAGTATGTATACATGTATACAATATACAACATATATACATGTATTTATGTATATATTACATACATTATATGCATTATATGCATAAGGTATACCTTATATATATTATATGCATTATATGCATTTATATTTATGTACACACATGTGCATTTATATTTATATTTGTAGGTGCCTCTATATAAAGAATATTCTTTCAGAGTACTTAGGTGGCTGTCAGTTAAGTGTCTCACTCTTGATCTCAGCTTAGGTCTAGATCTCAGGGTCATGAGTTCAATCCCCACATTGGGCTCCACACTGGGCATGGAGCCTACTTTAAAGAAGAAAAGAGGGGCGCCTGGGTGGCGCAGTCATTAAGTGTCTGCCTTTGGCTCAGGGCGTGATCCTGGGGTTCTGGGATCGAGCCCCACATCAGGCTCCTGTGCTAGGAGCCTGCTTCTTCCTCTCCCACTCCCCCTGCTTTTATTCCCTCTCTTGCTGGCTGTCTCTGTCAAATAAATAAAACAAAATCTTTAAAAAAAATAAAGAAGAAAAGAATATTGTTTCACTGCAATAATTTCTATTATGAAATACAGTCTTGGTTTGTGGGTTTTTTTTTTTTTTTTTAGTTTTTGATGCAGCTAATGCAAAATGGAATGATGTAGGGATATATAATGTTTATGTCTCATGAAGAAAACAGTTTAATTGAAAAGGATTCATTTCCTCTGGTACTTAATTAAATGATAATCACATTTCCATTTTGGAGTGCGGACAGATAAGACACGTAAAAAAAAAAAAAATTAAAGGTGTAACTCAAATAAATCCCAAAATAAATGTCCCCGGGACTAGATGCAGAAGGGNAGCCAGCGAGAGAGGGAACACAAACAGGGGGAGTGGGAGAGGAAGAAGCAGGAGCCTGATGTGGGGCTCGATCCCATAATGCCGGGATCACGCCCTGAGCCGAAGGCAGATGCCTAACCGCTGTGCCATCCAGGCGCCCCGGGATATATAATGTTTATGTCTCATGAAGAAAACAGTTTAATTGAAAAGGATTCATTTCCTCTGGTACTTCATTAAGTGATAATCACAGATAAGACATGTAAAAAAAAAATTAAAGGTGTAACTCAAATAAATCCCAAAATAAATGTCCCCGGGACTAGATGCAGAAGGGTGTCTCGCTCAGCTGCAGTGTGAAGGGCTCTGGGGAGTCTTTTTCTTTTCTTTCTTCCTTTTTTTTTTTTTTTTTAAGATTTTATTTNTTAAGATTTTATTTATTTTAGGGCACCTGGGTGGCTCAGTCAGTTAAGCGTCTGACTTCAGCTCAGGTCATGATCTCAGGGTCCTGGGATAGAGCCCCACATCAGGCTCTCTGCTCAGCGGGGAGTCTGTTTCTCCCTCTCCCTTTGCCCCTGCCCCCCACTTGTTCTGTCTCTCTCTCTCTCTCAAATAAATAGCAATTTTTAATAAAATTTTCATGCTCAAGGTCCTAGGACTGGATTCATGGGAAAGGTGCCATGGTAGTTAATAGTAATAAGTTTTCTCATGTGCTCTCCAGCCCCTGCGGGTGTGGGGGCTGCTGTGCGCAGATTCTGACAGTGAACAATGGTGAGGTGTGTGCTGTCAGCCAAGACGAGAAGCGACAAACGCACGTGCAAAGTGGAGAGCGTATCCCATAACACCATGGCGACTGCTCATACGTCTTGTATTTCTTGAAAGCTGACAGGGAGATTAATGATGTAAAAGGCTGTTGAGCTATCTATTTATTACAAAGAATGGAAGACATATTAAAAATAAAACCTTCCGGGGGCGCCTGGGTGGCACAGCGGTTAGGCGTCTGCCTTCAGCTCAGGGCGTGATCCCGGCGTTACGGGATCGAGCCCCACATCAGGCTCCTCCGCTATGAGCCTGCTTCTTCCTCTCCCACTCCCCCTGCTTGTGTTCCCTCTCTCGCTGGCTGTCTCTATCTCTGTTGAATAAATGGATAAAATCTTTGAAAAAAAAATAAATAAAACCTTCCGAATTTCCATTGCTATTGGAGAAATATTTGATTTTCCCTTTCTCTAGGAGTGACCTATAAAACAGGTGAAAATGTAGAAAGAAAATCTGTAGCTCATAAGATGATAAAAACTGTGCACTGCATGATAATAATAGGAAAAAATAGAGTCAATCCCCTCTTTCACTATTATAATGAGAAAAGCATGATGAAGGAAAATGTTAGAATACACAGCATGGATATGGGGCATTTCAGATGGAAAGTACCGTGCTATTCATTGTGACAAAAAGGAAGGGAAATGTATAGCCTAAAAGAGCTTAGAGGTTAGTTTGATATTAAATAAAACATTTGACAGGTGGTGGATACTAATGAAATCAAGTAACTGAAAATATCCCTGAAATTGAAATAGCTGGCCATTTCTCCTTGTGCATCTAGTCTAGAAATCCGGAGGACACTCACTGTATTATTCATAGTTAATTCACCAGGACGGAAGTAGTGGTCACATGACCATTTATGTGTATGTGCGCGCACATGTGCAAAGCCGGCCCTCCTAGTGCACCTGCTGTGCTCTTCCAGGACCTACAGCCATTCCAGCCAGCAGCACACGCATGCCTTTAACCAACCTACTGCATTCTCCACCCAGAAATCCAATTTCCAGGTTCACACCCACTCTCCAACAGCAAAGTTGCTCATTTCCTTCTGGCTTTAAACAGTGAAACACTGTAAGCAGGCTGAATAGACACCTAAATGTATAGAGCAATGGGTAAATAAATTATAGTTTATTCATATAATTGAATAAAAACCGCATTAACAGAGCAGCCTTAGGTCTATGTCTGCCAATAAGAATGAATGCATGAGGTATATGTTTGAGGAAAAAGTCAAATAGCAAAAACACATGCAAGTATACAGAGAGGATGAAATATTTTACGTCCCGATTTGAAATCAAGCAAGTTTCCCTTAACATACATAGCTAAATGTAAATTTAAAAAATATATGTTTGACGTGTTTTCTTAATCCACTAATATGATACCCCAAATGTACAAGATCTTTCGGGAGAAAGCTCAAAATAAATAGTTTAAAATTTGTTAAAAATGGAAAAGTATGAGTATATGTAGATACAGAAACTCAATACCGTTAAAAATGATAGATCGTCTTAAACCAAATTCGGTATCATCACTAAGAAAATATACATATTTTTGTGGAAATTGACACACTGTTCGAAAATTTATGAGAAAAGATACCAAGAGGAAATAATACCGTCAAAAATGTGAACTTGAAGAATAAATAGATAAAAAAAGCAACTTCCATGCAGGAAAAAAAATATTTAGCAATTTGAATAGTGTGGTGTTGTCAGTAACTAAGTATAACATCAGCGTGATTCTGGAGAACTGTTAAAGCCACCTTCAAAAACATGTCTTACCATAGTGTTAACCCTCTCCCACCCAAAACCAGGAAAGCACATTAAAAACAGAGTATAGAAAGATCAAATAATGTAATGACATCAAATTCATAAAATGCAAGGTCAGCTATGTGCATATGATTCCCTCACATGCCACTGGCGTCATTTTTTAAAAAATATTTTATTTATTTATTTATTTTGAGAGAAACAGAGATAGTGAAAGAGAGAGCAGGAGCCAGAAGGAAGGGGAGAAGCAGACTGTCCCCTGACCAGGGAGCCAGATGCAGGGCTCGATCCCAGGACCCTGGGATCATGACCCGAGCCAAAGGCAGACGCTTCACCGACTGAGCCACCCAGGTGCCCCCAAAAGTGTATTTTTTAAAATTTGCATTAGAGATCATCCCACATTCGGCAGCTCAAACCAACAACCATTTATCAGGTCAGAGCCTCTCCAGGTCAGGAGTGTGGGACACTGTGGCTGAGCTCTCTGTAAGGTCACGATCACGGCATGAGCCAGGGCTGCATTCTCATGTGAAAGCTTGTGTGGGGCAGATCTAGGTCCAGGCCCACTTCAGTTGTTGTCAGAATTCATTTGCTTGTGGGTGTTGGACTAAAAGCCCCAGCTCCTTGCTGACTGTAGGATCAAGGCCACTCCAAGGTCCTCGAGGCCATGCACAGCACCTTGTGGCCACACAATCTTCCCAGAGTCCTTCTCACAATACAGGAGTTTGCCTCTTCCAACTCAGAAAGGGGAAAACAGAGGATTCCATCATAATTGTGACAATAATATCAAGTCTTAAGTGAGGAAAAACATCATAAAAGTCATATCCCATCACAGTTGCCATAGAAGACAACCTAATCAAGGACAGGCTTGGACTATATTTGTCACATTCTACTGGTTAGAGCAAGTCAGAGGTCTCATTCGTGCTCAAGGAGAGAGCATTCCATACGGGTATTTCCACCAAGAGGTGGGGTGATGTGGGCCAGCCTTGAATTTCTCCATCACACATAGTTACTTCCCAGTTACTTATATATATATATAAATATATATAATATATTATATATAATATTATTATATTATTATACTATATTATTGTATATATTATATACATTACAAAATGCCCACCACAGAAGTGTAGGTACCCTCTGTCACCATTTTAAAATTTTAAAAACAACTGTATCAACCTGAAAGCCATCCTAAATATACTATATCAGCAGATTAATTTTTTTTTTTATTTGAGTATAGCTGACAGACTGTTACATTGGTTTCAGGTATAACACATAGTGATTCAAGATCTCTGTCCTATGCTGTGCTCACCACAAGTGAAGCTAACTTCGTCCGACCCACACATTTTTATGCGTGTTTATTTTGAATATGAAACATGTTTCACGGTGTTTTTTTATGGGTTACTTTGACCTAAAAGCAAAGAGTGTATTGATTTTTATAAATAACTTATATAATGTACTATTTTTATAAATATGAAGGCATTAAAAAACGTGCATTTCTCGATACTGTCACAATCCCAAGCACAAATAATTAGTTATTGAATACAACCATCTCTATGTCCTAGCTGTGAGAAGAGCACGGATGGGGAGTTAATACATTTGCTCGGAGATAACCAGCCTAGACCATAGCCTGTATGCCTACGNTGTGTTTATTTTGAATATGAGACATGTTTCACAGTGTTTTTTTATGGGTTACTTTGACCTAATAGCAAAGAGTGTATTGATTTTTATAAATAACTTATATAATGTACTATTTTTATAAATATGAAGGCATTAAAAAACGTGCATTTCTCGATACTGTCACAATCCCAAGCACAAATAATTAGTTATTGAATACAACCATCTCTATGTCCTAACTGTGAGAAGAGCACGGATGGGGAGTTAATACATTTGCTCAGTGATAACCAGCCTAGACCATAGCCTGTATGCCTACGTATCCACATGGTCTTGAAAGCTGCTGCCAGCGTGTTCATTACTTCAACCAGTGTGGAAATGCCGAATCATCGCGCAATCCAGTTTTAAATACACGCTCTTCCGATGCCTGTGGCATTTCTGAGTTCATAATAATGAAACATTTTTAAGGGAGCAGGAAGAGGCCAACAGTGTAACAATGGCAAATGGAGCAAAGTAAGGGAAGCCAAAAATATATGTATATAAATATATATGGTACTGTAAGGCTGCTATAAACTTTTTATTAGCCCACGCTTGAGAAATCCTGAAAGACTCGTTTGGGTCTTACCTCCTTAATGTGTTCATAGCCACCTTTAGCTCCTGGCGATAGAAATTAAAAGATTCCCCACATAATCACTTCATTTTCCTGGTTTTCTATCTCTTCTCGGGCTTCATTTAAAGACCTTTAACAAATCTCATGTTCCAACTTTACGCCCCCTCGTTGCACAGAAACTAATGAAGCATATCAGTTACTCTGAAAACACTGATCTCATTGGAGACAGGACTGGGGTGACGTGCACGGTTGCAGCACGGGGCTAATTTTGTTACAGACTGAAATGCACGTGGCCGTTTGGAAAGCCTAAGTGTTCATAATGGTCATTGGAGCCATAGGTAATATATTTTAAATGAGCTTCATTTTGCTGCCCTGTTTGTTCACTAGGAGGGCAACTAGGTAGCTCATTTAATAATGCATTATTTTTGGAAGTCACAACGAGGGCTCGATAACTGGAGATTTCATCCAAAGGAGTGCATGCAGTCGGAATCTAGGACACTGCAAAATGCATTTACTCAGCCACTCTGTGAATATCCCAATTTGCATGACGCCACTCTACAAACCGCAAAGAGGCAAGAACGATAGACCCCGAATGTCACAATTCCGCCTAGAGAAATCGTCTTTGGAGATTACTCTTGAAAATCCGCTTCAGGAGTTCATTGATTTACAGGCATTTGGATGTCTTCACAATGGCCCTGTGATAGCAAGTTTCTTTAGAAGGATCTTATGCTAGAAGAACACTGTGTAGGTCCTGTGATGTGAAGTTTGTGTCTCTAACGACCACGTAGGAGAGTATGCATTCCTTGTGGGTTGAGTGGACACTTAGACCATAGTGGAATTGAAAGCCAGTGGAGAGTCCTGCAAAAGAAGGCACACCTCATTATCTAAGATAAGAGCTATGGCTGGAGGAGCCAGTACTGCTAGAAACTGTCTTCTCCACACCAGTCATCACATGCCTTCATGATATTTGCATCCATCATTCTTTGTACGTGTTGAATTTTGTCCCTCCCAAATGCATCTTGAAGCGG